>NC_091455.1:20490409-20790409 GCF_027789765.1 Dendropsophus ebraccatus | reverse complement strand
CCTGCTGCTTAGACACCCTGCTGCTGGGATCTCCTGCTGCTAAGACACCCTGCTGCTGGGATCTCCTGCTGCTAAGAAACCCTGCTGCTGGGATCTCCTGCTGCTAAGAAACCTTGCTGCTGGGATCTCCTGCTGCTAAGACACCCTGCTACTCAGATCACCTGCTGCTAAAACACCCTGCTACTGGGATCGCCTGCTGCTTAGACACCCTGCTGCTGGGATCTCCTGCTGCTAAGACACCCTGCTACTGGGATCACCTGCTGCTAAGAAACCCTGCTGCTGGGATCTCCTGCTGCTAAGACACGATGCTAAGGGGATCACCTGCTGCTGAGACACCCTGCTGCTGGAATAACCTGCTGCTAGGATCAACTGCTGCTGAGACACCCTGCTGCTGAGATCACTTGTTATCCAGGCACCCTGCTACAAGGATCAACTTTGAAAAAGACACCTGGCTGCTGGGATCACCTGCTGCTGAGACACCCTGCTACTAGGATAACCTGCAGCTAAGACACCCTGCTACTGGGATCTCCTGCTGCTGAGACACCCTGCTACTGGGATCTCCTGCTGTTAAAACACCCAGCTGCTGGGATCTCTTACTGCTAAGACACCCTGCTGTTGGGATAAGCTGCTGCCAAGACAACCTGCTGCTGGGACCACTTGTTACCCAGGCACCCTGCTACAAGGATCACCAGTAAAAAAGACACCCTGCTGCTAGGATTACCTGCTGCTGAGACACCCTGCTGCTGGGATCACCTGCTGCTGGAATCCCCTGCTGCTGATACACCCTGCTCCTGGGATCACCTGTTGCTGAGACACCCTGCTGCTGGGATCACCTGCTGCTAAGACACCCTACTGCTGGGATCACCTGCTGCTGAGGCACCCTGCTGCTGTGATCACCTGCTGCTGGGATCACCTGCTGCTAAGACACCCTGCTGATGGGATCACCTGCTGCTGGAATCCCCTGCTGCTGATACACCCTGCTCCTGGGATCACCTGTTGCTGAGACACCCAGCTGCTGGGATCACCTGCTGCTAAGACACCCTGCTACTGGGATCACCCGCTGCTGAGGCACCCTGCTGCTGGGATCACCTGCTGCTGAAGCACCTTGCTGCTGGGATCACCTGCTGCTAAGACACCCTGCTGCTGGGATCACCTGTTGCTGATACACCCTGCTCCTGGGATCACCTGTTGCTGAGACACCCTGCTGCTGGGATCACCTGTTGCTGATACACCCTGCTCCTGGGATCACCTGTTGCTGAGACACCCTGCTGCTGGGATCATCTGCTGCTAAGACACCCTGCTGCTGGGATCACCTGCTGCTGGAATCCCCTGCTGCTGATACACCCTGCTCCTGGGATCACCTGTTGCTGAGACACCCAGCTGCTGGGATCACCTGCTGCTAAGACACCCTGCTGCTGGGATCACCTGCTGCTGAAGCACCTTGCTGCTGGGATCACCTGCTGCTAAGGCACCCTGCTGCTGGGATCACCTGTTGCTGATACACCCTGCTCCTGGGATCACCTGTTGCTGAGACACCCAGCTGCTGGGATCACCTGCTGCTAAGACACCCTGCTGCTGGGATCACCTGCTGCTTAAACACCCTGCTGCTGGGATCACCTGCTGCTGAGGCACCTTGCTGCTGGGATCTGCTAAGACATTGGAATTCTGATCATCATAAGTCATCACAACGTTTCCCCTTATGCTGTGTGAGTGACCCACAATTTGCAATAAAATGTCACTTCATCTCTCACAGGTGACCAAATGCTGCCATAGAGTCTATTGCGGCTAATTCTCTGCCCCCTGCATCAAGTCATCCTCTTCTGCTTCCAATTTTATTATAAAGTGGAATTTACAATTTAGCAGTAATTTTCCTTTAAGACTCATGCAGATTACTATCTACCTGTAGTAAAAGCCTATATTCCATGTAAAGCATGTTATTGCGGAGCTGTGATTATATATATAAGCAGCAACCATACATTGTGCTAAAATAAGAACCTTCAGCGCCTCCAAATCACCACCTGCAATCAGCTGCAATTTCCCTGCGCTTAGCGCAGCCATTGATGATGACAGAAACACCGTGCAATCATGTTAATGCCATCCTGTCACTGACATAAAAGCATTTTGAGATCTGTGAGCTCTATTACCGGGTAAGCGATGTTACTGTGTGCTGCCGTGTATGGGGAACATGCCCGGAGCGCAGTACAACCGCCTGTAATCTTGTTCTGCCATCTAGTGTTTTTTTTTTTATCGTTTATCATAGCTAAATTGAAAATATGATTATATATCAGGAAATTGGAATGTTTGGTTAACTATGGGTTACATGGGGCATAAATTAACCCTTGCTCGAGTGTCACAGTCATTGTGGAATTTTGCGTATGGTCATAAAGACCTAATTAAAGGGGTACACAGGCGAAAATCTTTTTCTTTCAGATCAACTGGTTTCACAAAGTTATATAGATTTGTAATTTACTTCTATTTATAAATCTCAAGTCTTCCCATACTTATCAGCTGCTTTATGTACTGCTGGAAATGGTGTATTTTGTCCAGTCTGACACAGTGCTCTCTGCTGCCACGTCAGGAACTGTCCAGAGCAGTAGCAAATTCACATAGGAAACCTCTCCTGCTCTGGACAGTTCCTGACATGGACATAGGTGGCAGCAGAGAGCACTGTGTCAGACTGGAAAGAATACACCACTTCCTGCAGGAAATACAGAAGCTGATAAGTATGGGAAGACTTGACATTTTTAAATAGAAGTAAATTAAAAATCTGTATAACGTTCTCAATCCATAACTCCAGTTATCGTCAGGCATATGTAACATATAACACGAACTGGAGAGAATGGAACCTGAGTGCACATGGTTTTAATCCCTCCTGTTTTTTCCCATTCTGTTTGCTGCAGCCATGGTGAGCGCAATACCTTATCCAGACTTGTGCTGCTTGGGGGCGACCTTCTCCGCCGGCGGTGCTGGCCGGGTTCTGGTGTGGTGTTTTTGGGTCTGGTCCTGTGGCATGGGGGTCGCAGGGCCGTCCCATGGCCCCCGTTCCCTGGCTGTGCACGCCTGCGGGGTTGGTGGCCACTGACTGGCACGGTGTGGACTTAGTGTAGGGACCCATGTGTATCAGATACCGGCACGAGGTACATGGGGCAGTATGGCTTGATCAATTCATACACAAAATTCTGATGTGTTTTTTATTTAGCCTAGGGGCACTAGTATCAGCCATAGGTGTGAGGTGCAGCACTCTGTTTCTTCCCTTAACCGAATAACATATAAAGTACACTTAAATATCCAACGCTACAGTCATCCAGTTATAGGACCTTTCAACAAGCGGCTGAGGTTTATGAATTCTTACTGTGGGCTCAGGAGCCTTCCACCGCTGACCCAGGCATGGTTCTTACTGTGGGCTCAGGAGCCTTCCACCGCTGACCCAGGCATGGTTCTTACTGTAGGCTCAGGAGCCTTCCACCGATGACCCAGGCATGGTTCTTACTGTAGGCTCAGGAGCCTTCCACCGATGACCCAGGCATGGTTCTTACTGTAGGCTCAGGAGCCTTCCACCGCTGACCCAGGCATGGTTCTTACTGTAGGCTCAGGAGCCTTCCACCGCTGACCCAGGCATGGTTCTTACTGTAGGCTCAGGAGCCTTCCACCGCTGACCCAGGCATGGTTTTTACTGTAGGCTCAGGAGCCTTCCACCGCTGACCCAGGCATGGTTCTTACTGTAGGCTCAGGAGCCTTCCACCGCTGACCCAGGCATGGTTCTTACTGTAGGCTCAGGAGCCTTCCACCGCTGACCCAGGAATGGTTTTTACTGTAGGCTCAGGAGCCTTCCACTGATGACCCAGGCATGGTTCTTACTGTAGGCTCAGGAGCCTTCCACTGATGACCCAGGCATGGTTTTTACTGTAGGCTCAGGAGCCTTTCACTGATGACCCAGGCATGGTTCTTACTGTAGGCTCAGGAGCCTTCCACTGATGACCCAGGCATGGTTTTTACTGTAGGCTCAGGAGCCTTCCACCGCTGACCCAGGCATGGTTCTTACTGTAGGCTCAGGAGCCTTCCACCGCTGACCCAGGTCTAATATTATTCTGAAGTTGAGCTCTTTGGGGCTGTAATGGTCATGCACCATGATAAGTCGAGATAATACACAGTTCACCTATGTAAAACCAGTGATCAGGATAGTATTATGAGTTTGGACTACACATTTAGGGTTATCCATCACTCTCTCCATTGCAGAGAATAAATCACGTGAAGCCGCATTTTCAGGTTTTCCTTTCATGTCACTTGAGAGGAGCGGAGCGCGGTGAACACCAGGTCTATAGAGTGCAGCAGGCAGCAACCATTGCCCTTGAGAAATAAGTAAAAGCCACTACAGAGTTAGCTCATTTCCTGAGCGTAAGAAAGAAAAAAAAAAATACTTCCCTACAACAACAGCAAAGACTAAAGGTCTTGAGTCTCAGGAGTGCTAATAAATGGCACCGACCATTGGGCAAGGAGCCAACGTAGCTGACTGCGCCCTTTGTTCTTCGCAAGGCAGTAGAGTCATTTTATGTTGCTTTGAGAGGCGGAAAGTAGTCCGAAATGAGAGATTAAATAGAGGCAAAATAATAACATACATTAGTTAAGAGGAGCCCCTACAACATTTGGTGAAACGCGAGCCGTGCCTGGCCAGGAACATGTGTGTCCGCTCCCAGAAATTAGAACGACTTAAAATGCAATTACTTTCCAAGGGGTATAAGAGAGTGGCCGAGGATTATTCAACTTTCCAACCCTCTACAATGGGCGCGAGGAACGGGAGCTATATAAGAGCAACACAAACAATTCCTAAAACAAATAATTGCGTTTGCCTCATGTGTATTACACGAGATAAAAGCTCCACCGCTCGTTTGTCATCCCGATACTGAAATGTTTAGGCTTCTGAATGGGTTTTTTTCGATAAAAGTTGACTTTGGGCCAAGGGCAACATTCACTGAGATATGGGTGGCATTGTATACACAGAAATAGGTCAAGTCTTAGAGCGTGACCGCGTATCCGTCCTAGGAAGGTCTTTGGTGACGTGTAGGAAAAGCATTGCGTAATGATTTAGTAAATGCTGGATTTTTTAGGTAGACTGGGTAGGAATGTTTTTTATGGTTTAAGTGGGTATTCCCAACATTGAAAGTATTCCTTATCAAGGGAATAATAAGTGGATTGCTGAGGGTCTGATGGATCCCCAAAAAGGGGGCACAATCATCGTACAATGAGTGGAGCGCTCAATGCATCTGGATGGCCACCACTCCATTTATTCTCTATGGAGCTGAACATGTTCAAGTTCAGCGCATCCTATGACCCTTACAGAGAATGAATGAAGCACATACAGAACAAAGGCGGCTGTCAGTGTCAAGCAG
Source organism: Dendropsophus ebraccatus (assembly GCF_027789765.1). Classification (NCBI taxonomy): domain Eukaryota; kingdom Metazoa; phylum Chordata; class Amphibia; order Anura; family Hylidae; genus Dendropsophus; species Dendropsophus ebraccatus. The sequence goes on along the minus strand of NC_091455.1, from coordinate 20,785,022 downwards.
CTGCTGCAAAGTTACAACTTCTAAACTTTAAAGTGTTCTGAGGGAAATTAGTTAAAGGAAATACAAACTTTATTGCCAGAGTTCGAAAAAGGCTGCTACTAGCAAACATAGGGTTATAAGGCAAAGACGACACTCTCTGGCATGATGTGGGCGGCACTTTGTAGCCACCGTGTAAACAAATAAGCAGGTCAAGTCTCTATGTGCAACGTGCTTTGTTATGAAGGTCTTCTGTGACGTGTGAGAAAAATACTGGGTGATGTGTTCTCACCATTTAAGAGCCATGACTTTTTTTTTATCAATAAATAGGAGTTTTATGTTTATCAAAAAGTAAGGAAAAATCAAAATATTTATGGAACTGATAAAAAGGCTATCTGCATCCATCTATTTGGGCCATGTTTCCCCACAGAGATCTGGATCTATGCATTTGGGTTATTATACTCCGCAGAGATCTGGATCCATCTGACCGGCCATGTTTCTCCACAGAGATCTGGATCCATCTGACCGGCCATGTTTCTCCACAGAGATCTGGATCCATCTGACCGGCCATGTTTCTCCACAGAGATCTGGATCCATCTGACCGGCCATGTTTCTCCACAGAGATCTGGATCCATCTGACCGGCCATGTTTCTCCACAGAGATCTGGATCCATCTGACCGGCCATGTTTCTCCACAGAGATCTGGATCCATCTGACTGGCCATGTTTCTCCACATTCTGGATCAATCTGACTAGCCATGTTTCTCCACAAAGATCTAGATCCATCTGACTGGTCTTGTTTTTCCACAGAGATCTGGGCCCATCTGACCGGCCATGTTTCTCCACAGAGATCTGGATCCATCTAAATGACCATGTTTCTCCGAATGGATCTGGATCCATCTGACCGGCCATGTTTTTCCACAGAGATCTGGATTCATCTGACCAGCCATGTTTCTCCACAAAGATCTGGATCCATCTGTTCTGGCCATGTTTCACCCCAGAGATCAAGATCCATCTGCCCGGCCATGTTTCTCCACATAGATCTGGATCCATCTGATCAACCATGTTTCTCCGCATACATCTGGATCTATCTGACCGGCCATGTTTCTCCACAGAGATCTGGATCAATCTGACCGGCCATGTTTCTCCACAGAGATCTGGATCCATCTGACCGGCCATGTTTCTCCACAGAGATCTGGATCAATCTGACCGGCCATGTTTCTCCACAGAGATCTGGATCTATCTGACCGGCCATGTTTCTCCACAGAGATCTGGATCAATCTGACCGGCCATGTTTCTTCACTGCTCAGTAATATGTTTTTGTGATATGATATGTTGCCCTTTTGCCACCTGGAGTCACCTTTCTGTTTCCTATGGACACAATGACCCAGAAGGTGGTTGTTTACGGCCATAGCCCATCTGTGCTTGGGAGCATTGAGTTACGGTCATATTGCACGTCCCAACATTGCATATAGCGAGCGTCAATTTGCTAGATCGGTGCTCGATTACTAAACCTATTATATGGCTCGATGATCGTGAAGCAAGGCCTGTATATATATCTTTAGCGATGTCTGTGCAGCCCTTGTTGTATATAGTAAATAATAAAGAATATACTTTACCTCTCCCCCCTCACTGGATTTGATGCTGCTCTCAGGGGTCATCGGTATAAAAAATTTTTATGGGGGAGCTCCAATTGTGAAATGACGGATGACTACAATAAAGCGGCCATTCAGAATATATATTATGTGTATTATATTAAGTTTATATTTATTAAAGTCACATGTATATGTATGTTTATTATGCTTACATTATATTTATATGTATATTTATACTCTTTGTATTCCCCCTATTTGCAGGCATCAGTTACCCTTCCATAATAATTCAGCCAGTGTTTTCTCACGTGGCTGGCAGAGTGGAGGATCCCGAGCTTGGTGGCTGCAGAGCTGTAATCTGCTTGTTTAAAAATACTTCCACTTGTCAGCAGCCGGCTCCAATGTTTATGTCAGGACAACCAGATCAAATAATCAGCGGCTGTCAGTCATCTTCCAGTGTTCCTGCTCCTGTCAGACATTATCAGGCCACTCGCTGACTTAAACTGACATCATCAAACCAGTTTGCAATTATACAAACAATTACCGGAAAAAAAGGTCAAGTTACCGTAAATCTCCCTGAGCTGGAGGCCCCGATGTATAGAACCACCTTCATCGTCTGCTATGAGATATCCATGACCACTGGTGAGGACCGCAAAATTATTCACCTACAACTAGAGCAAATCCACAAAGCATTGCCATAAACTTACCGTATTTTTCGCTTTATAAGACGCATTTTTTTTCCTCCCAAAGTGGGAGGAAAAACCAAGTGCGTCCTATAAAGCGAAGACGGCTCCCAAGCAGTGCCGAGCACCGCATGGAAGCCGTTCTGCCCGCCCCTGTATTGCCGCTCACTATGCATATGCATAGTGAGCGGCCCTGAGCGATCCCCTCCGCCCCGCCCGCCCCTTCTATCCCCGCTCAGCTGAGCCGATCAGAAGCCCGGGAAAGTGCAATGAGCAGCACTTTCCTGGGCTCCTGATCGGCTAAGTGGCGATTGAGGGGGCCGGCTGGGCTGGTGGAGGGGATCGCTGTCCTACTCACCTGTCCGCCGGCCCCAGCAGCTCCTCTTCCAACACTCCGGTCTCCCGTCATCCTCCGGGCACAGGCTGTGGGATACAGAGACTCTGCCTGTGTCCCGGAGGGTTCTGCAGCGGCAGTCTCTCTGTCCCCCGCTGCCTGTGCCCGGAGGATGACGGGAGACCGGAGTGTCGGGAGAGGAGCTGCTGGGGCCGGCGGACAGGTGAGTAGCCTGTTTGTTGTTTTTCTAGTCGCAGGGATGATTGGCTACCATGGGGGGCACTGTATGGGGGCATTGGCTACTATATGGGGGCATTGGCTACTGTATGGGGGCACTGGCTACTATAGGGGGCACTGGCTACTATGGGGGCACTGGCTACTATATAAGGGCACTGTATGGGGACATTGGCTACTATATGGGGGCACTGTATGGGGGCATTGGCTACTATATGGGGGCACTGTATGGGGGCATTGGCTACTATATGGGGGCACTATATGGGGGCATTGGCTACTATGTGGGCACTATATGGGGGCATTGGCTAATGCTGGGGCCGGCGGACAGGTGAGTAGCCTGTTTGTTGTTTTTCTAGTCGCAGGGATGATTGGCTACCATGGGGGGCACTGTATGGGGGCATTGGCTACTATATGGGGGCATTGGCTACTGTATGGGGGCACTGGCTACTATAGGGGGCACTGGCTACTATGCGGGCACTGGCTACTATATGGGGGCACTGTATGGGGACATTGTCTACTATATGGGGGCACTGTATGGGGGCATTGGCTACTATATGGGGGCACTGTATGGGGGCATTGGCTACTATATGGGGGCACTATATGGGGGCATTGGCTACTATGTGGGCACTATATGGGGGCATTGGCTACTATGTGGGGCACTATATGGGGGCATTGGCTACTATGTGGGGAACTATATGGGGGGATTGGCACCGATCACACTGCTGCTATCTCCAAACTGTGACAATGAGCAAAATATATTTTTTTCTATTTTTTCCCCCTTAAAATCAGGGGTGCGTCTTATCAAAAGGCGCATCCTATAAAGTGAAAAATACAGTAAATATTTCCCAACCTCACTAAAAAGTCATCTAATAATAGTCTCCTGGTCCCTGACATAATCATATGAGTTCTGCTGTGCCACCAGAATACATAATGAAAGAGAGCAGGAAGCGGACAGCTCCATCCACTGTATAGTGGTCAAGATTGCTTACTGCAGCTGAGTCATTGAGTGCTCAGCTGCAGTAACTGACATTGGCCATTACACTATAGATGGCGCTGTCCGCTTCCTGCTCTATTTTACGGTATATATTAGTATTACAGGTGTGGAAAACTGATGCTAACCCATGTGATATTGATGACCTTTTGGCTTAGGTCAACAAAAGAGTTTTACTAGAAACCCCCTTTAAGTGTAGTAACTTTTTATCCACATTTATTATTTAACCTTTTAAAATATTTCAAAAAGTGGTGTACAAACCACATGTTGAAATTGACATATAGCAGAAAGTGTAAGCTTGAAGAAAAATGTCAAAAAGTTTATTTATTTATTTAGTTTCTTGTTGATTTAATTTTTTTTATTTTTTTTATTTATTTATGTATAGCTTTATAACGTTCTGCTATGGCCAGCAAAACGACTTTGGATGCTCACTCCCTCCATATTGTTCATACTAGGAGTCCCACAAACATAGCCCATGGTGCCAGAGCTCCAGAGATCTCCAAGTAACTGCCTCCATTCACTAAACCATATGTGGCAGAGGGGACACTATTACTATATGGAGGCACAGGGGACATTATTACTATATGGAGGCACAGGGGACACTATTACTATATGGAGGCACAGGGGGCATTCTTACTATATGGGGAACAGGGGGCATTATTATTATATGGGGGCACAGGGGACATTATTAAAATATGGGGACACAGGGGACATTATTACTATATGGGGGCATAGGGGACATTATTACTATATAGAGGCACAGGGGACATTATTACTATATGGAGGGCACAGGGGATATTATTACTATATGGAGGGCACAGGGGACATTATTACTTTATGGAGGGCACAGGGGACATTATTACTATATGGAGGGCACAGGGGACATTATTACTATATGGAGGGCACAGGGGACATTATTACTTTATGGAGGGCACAGGGGACATTATTACTATATGGAGGCACAGGGGACATTATTACTATATGAGGGCAAAGAGGGGGGGCATTATTAGGATGTGGAGATACAGGTAGTTATTATTACTATATAGGGGAAAATATATTTTGTACTGTTTCAAAATTTAAATACAACCCAGGGTATACTTGGTGAGTGGGTGCACCAGTGTTTATCATGGCTGAGGGTGTAGGGTTGGGGGATCACTGTTGCTAGATATTTAAGGAAACTAAAGCTGTGCTACAGAAGAAAGTGGGGCCGCTCCACACAGATCAGTAAGAGAGTAGAGACGACTGCTCAATCACTAGTGATTTTCTACCCAGACAGAAAATAGAGACAGGGTACAACCTAGTTAATACAAGGGAAACCTATTCACTTTAGAGAATTTAGAGCTTTCCTTGGACTTTCAGTTCTGTAGTCATTAGAGTAGGACATCTAGAGAGACCTTTACAAAGACGGGCGGACCACATGAATGGCGCGCCAACCTGCGGAAATAGCTCACAGTGTGCCATATTCTCCACCATGGTGCATGCCCTGGCACTCTTATATACTGTAATGACTATAGTACACCATGTGTTACTCTTACAGACTGGCACTCCATTTGAAAGGTCTTCATTTATTAGGTTTGAGATGAACGCCATGTTTCCTAATAGAGTTATGCGGTAAGTACATTGACAAATCCCTTTTAAAGGTCACAATACACTGTAATATCAGAGAAACCAGGAATAAAAAGAAATAAGGGAAATGGTTATGTTCCTACTTTCCTGTGATGGCCGGGGCTTGTTTGTCACATAAGTGGTGCAGCTGACATTACTAGACAAAGGAGCTTTCTACAGTAAGAAGCTGCTGCTGGCGTCAATCTAAGGTTTATGGGGGTTGTCCCGAATCACCACCAACAGATGATGTCTGTGGAGATAGGGGTAGGACTTCATGGAAAATCACGTCCTTTGTTTGGGGGTTGGCTGTGATTTTACCCCCCATAAAGAACACAGCAACACTCGGTCGTGCCAAACGTTCCTGTGTATGGGAAGGACGAGTAGGAGATATACCTGATGGCCAAACATTTGGCTGTTGGTTTTTGAATATGTATGGCTCCTTAAAGTGGAAGAAATCTAATCTGCTGGTAGCTCCTTCTGATGGGTATGTCCTTGGCACCGTTCCCGTGTTGTTAGCAGTGTAATCCTTAGTCGGAGCACCATTAGGAGCACTGCCCCAACCCCCAGAACGCCATTGATTATCATTAGAAGGAGTTGTTGGGCTCCAGCAATGGGGACGGGGCAGTTCTCCTACACTGCTCCAGACTGAGGATTATACTGCTAACAGCATGTGAACAGCGCTAAGGAGGAAGGTAGCAGACATACCCTCCTCCTTGGTGCTCCATGTGCAATAGGGAGCTATCAGCTGGTTAGATTTGTCTAACCTCTGATAGTTCCCCTTTAGGAGGCCGGAGCTAGTAGCTGGATTACCAAAACTGCCCTACAGTAAGAGGTGGTGGGTTGGGTCTAGATTATTAGAGCTAAGTAGAGTGAAGGGTCCAACAGCACCCAGTAGATCTTAGACACCAGTAGATCTCTTAGTAGAAAGGGAGGATGCACGTAAGAGGTCCACAATCCCAGTAAAGTGAACCAAAACTTTAAAAAAAAAATCTAAAACCAACTGCATCTAAGGTTAAAGAAATCCAAGTTTATTCAGCCAAGTGTCAATACAATGTTTTGACCAGGAATGGTCTTCATACTGTACTTGAAAAAGACCATTGCTGGTCGAAATGTTGTATTGACACTTGGCTAAATAAGCTCGATTTGTCTTCACCTTGGATGATGTTGGATTTTGGACTTTCTAGATTAATGGAGCTGTCACACAGTGGGGGCTATGACTGGTGCCTAGATTACTGCCACACAATAAGAGACTGTAGCCGTGGTCTAGATTACCAGAGTGGGTAAGAGGCCGGGGTTTGGATTACCAGGGTCTCTGTATAGTAAGAAGCCAGAGTTGAAGTCTTGATTACCAGGGCTATCACATAGTAATGGTGTGCTTACACGAAACGATTATCGTTCAAATTTTCGCAATAACAAGGGCATTTGAGTGATAATCGGCTCGTGTAAACACAGCGGACGATCAAGCGACGAGCGAGAAATCGGTGTGATTTTTCAACATGTCAAATCGTCGTTGGTCGTTGGCCAAAAATTCTTAGATCGCTTCGTGTAAACAGTCTTTCATTGATTCACCCTATGAGTGAGATGGGTTAAGCGATTTAAAACAATCACAATAACGAATTTTCCAAATAATATATCGTTAGGTCTAAACACTAATCGTTATAAAAAAAAACAACACGCTGTTACTTCAAAGTCGTTAATCGTTTGATTAGGCGAATTATCGCTCCGTGTAAACCAGGGGTCCCCAAACTACGGCCCACGGGCCGCATGCGGCCCCCCGAGGCATTTTATCCGGCCCCCGCCGCACTTCCAGAAGGGACAACTCTTTCATTGGTGGTCAGTGAGAAGACTGCTCTCACTGACCACCAATAAAAGAGTTCCCCCTTTCGGATCACGCCAGCCCCTGCCCCGCATCCACACTGCTGCCGACATCCCCGCCGAAGGTATCCCCCAGCAGGTACAGCGACGTCATCACTGCCCCTGCCGGAGGATCCCTCAGAGATCATTTCCAGGTTACATCCCAGGCGGGGGGGTTGGTGGTCCGTGCGGCGCGGAGGAGGCTGGCGGCAGGGCGACATCTCACACTGCTCGGAGATCTGCGGTCCTGCTCCGGGATCTGCGGTCTGGTGCAACGGACCGCAGATCCTGGAGCAGTGTCAGATGTTATCCTGCTCCTGCTGACTGGCGACTGACCGGCTCAAGAGGCTAGAAGAGATGAACACAGTATTAGTGAGTTGTTTTTTTTTTGTAGCAATGCAGGGGGGCATAATAACTATATGGGGGACATTGCAGGGGGACAATATAACTATATGGGGGACATTGCAGGGGGACAATATAACTATATGGGGGACATTGCAGGGGGACAATATAACTATATGGGGGACATTGCAGGGGGTCATTATAACTATATGGGGGACATTATAACTATATGGGGGACATTGCAGGGGACAATATAACTATATGGGGGACAATGCAGGGATACATTATTAGTATATGGGGTGAGGGGGCTGGTTGAGGGTGTGAAGGGGGAGTTAGGGGACGCTGGTTGAGGGGGGAGTGAGGGGTTGAGTGGGGGCTGGGTGAGGGGTGAAAAGAGAGGGATGCTTTTACTTTTGGGGGGTGGGGGCGTTGTGGCATTTTGCACTGGGATTTGATTATAGTTTTTTTTTTTTTAGTCCGGCCCTCCGACGGTCTTAGGGACAGTGAACTGGCCCCCTGTGTGAAAAGTTTGGGGACCCCTGGTGTAAACGAACCATTAGGGTATTATTACACAAAACGATTGTTGGCCGCACTTGGCCGATTACAGACCGTTTCAGCCGATGATCATTTCAGGTAATAAGTCATGTTTTAAATTAACAATCAGCCAACATGCACGATGTCGGCTAATCATTGATTTGAAGCACGACCTAAAATCCTGATAACGATAGCGGCAATCTGGTGGCTGTCAATCTGTGTAATAGGGCCACCCCTCCCGCTGCTCACCCCCCCCCCCCCCCCCCCATCCCCCGTCCCCTGCTCGATCTCTGTGCATGTAATAGCAAAGACAGCGAGCGGGGAACAAAGAGCAAGTGGGCACTGATCTGACGAGTCGGCGTTTGCTTGCTCTGAAATATTGGACCGATTAAATATTGACTGCAATCCATACTGTAACACAGTAAGGTCACGTTCCCACATATGTGGTCCTGCCCAGAATTAATGGATGTGTGAAAGGGGCCTAATACCAGAGCTGTAACACAATAAGGTGGGGTTTAGGTTTATTAGGGCTGCCATAAAGTAAGAAGCGGGGCTGGAGTCTGGATTGTCAGGGCTGCTGCACAGTAAGAGGCCAGGGCTGGGGTCCAGATTACCGACCTTCTGTAGGACAACACTCTGAACACGTGGGATCAACTCTGACAGAGATCCCACGGATACTGTATAGTATAGTACGTACTGTATGGCTCGGTCTGCATAAGCTTCCTATCAAAAATTTCCTAGGGGCAAAGAGGCCATTGAGCTGTAGCTCCTATTTAAAAGAGGTCTCTATGATGTCACAATCAAACAAATACAAGATGAGCAACAAGAACATTCATGTTTATTTTTTAAAAACTTTTACATCGATTTTATTAATTTGTCAAGAGTATTCAAATTGTCAAAAAAATTTACATTATTTCCCCCCAAAAATTAAAAAATTTTGGAAAATCAATCTGAAATATAAAATTTAAAATGATAAATTGAATGACCGGTTAACAAGGTGTCCTAGTTGTAATACAGGAAAGGGGAACCGTCGGCTTTTCAGATGTTGCAAAACTACAATTTCCATCATGCCCGGAGAGCCAAAGATAAAGCTAAAGGCATGATGGGAATTGTAGTTTGGCAACAGCTGGAGGGCTGAAGGTTCCCCATCTCTGCTCTAACATATGTAAACCATTCGAGATCCATAAGGTGGAATCCGGGAATCCGGGGCTGTTAGCAATCACTGATGGGCTCGGGGAAAGCCTTGTAGACTCTTTCAAAGAACTGGAAAAAAAATTGTTCCCAAGATAATGATTTTACTTGAAAGAAACAAGAATTGCTGTGACGATGAGATGATGGATTGTTTCTGCTCCCTAAAGAGAGTGATAGAAGTCACGTAAGCAGTAGAGGAAGACAGCATTTAGAGGGTATATCCAGATTTCCAGGCTAAACATGTCGGGTCATCACTCTATTCCCCTTCCCCCATCTTCACATCTTTGGTGGTCTCAGTTTGTGGCTTTGCTGCTATAGTTGTTTCCTAACAGCTGGAGAGTCCTCTGATAATTCAGCATACTGCAGAGCTGAAATCTCCCAGCAGTCTACTAGAGATTAGCACAACTTAAGCACACTCGAATCCTATCTTTCGACATTTGATTACCGGTGGCTGAAAAAGTTGCATGTGGCCCTAGAAAGTCCTGGAAAATATTGATACAGCCATAGGCCATAGGCTGTATCCATGTTTTACGGCACATTTAAAGATTGTCTTGCACTTAGTTTTAGTAAATGTGGGCCATTGTCTCTCTTCTTGGCCCAGTTAGCAGTCTCACAGTCTCTATCAGTCCGGCCACAGTCTCGACTATCTGTAGCAAACACCGCTGTACATCTGGTAGCTTGTCACATGGGTCGGGATCGCTTCCTTGTCACGTTCCTTGGTCTGTCCATTTCACCTCAGCATAAATTAGAATTTCAGTGGATAATATATGACAGAATAATCAGAGGAAGCTGGATAATATATGACAGAGGGATCAGAGAAAGATGAATATAATATTACAGAGGGATCATAGTAAGATGGATAATATATTACAGAGGGATCCGAAGAAGCTGGATAACATATTACAGAGGGATCCGAGGAAGATGGATAATATATTACAGAGGGATCCGAGGAAGCTGGATAAAATATTACAGAGGGATCCGAGGAAGATGGATAATATATTACAGAGGGATCCGAGGAAGCTGGATAATATATTACAGAGGGATCCGAGGAAGATGGATAATATATTACAGAGGGATCCGAGGAAGCTGGATGATATATTACAGAGTCATCAGAGAAAGATGAATATAATATTACAGAGGGATCATAGTAAGATGGATAATATATTACAGAGGGATCCGAGGAAGCTGGATAATATATTACAGTGGGATCCGAGGAAGCTGGATAATATATTACAGAGGGATCCGAGAAAGATGGATAATATATGACAAAGGGATCAGAGGAAGATGAATAATATATGACAGAGGGATCCGAGAAAACTGTATAATATATGACAGAGGGATCCAAGAAAACTGGATAATATATTACAGATCGATCCGAAGAAGCTGGATAATATATGACAGAGGGATCAGAGAAAGATGAACATAATATTACAGAGGGATCATAGTAAGATGGATAATATATTACAGAGGGATCCGAGGAAGCTGGATAATATATTACAGAGGGATCCGAGGAAGCTGGATAATATATTACAGAGGGATCCGAGGAAGCTGGATAATATATTACAGAGGGATCCGAGGAAGCTGGATAATATATTACAGAGGGATCCGAGGAAGCTGGATAATATATTACAGAGAGATCCGAGGAAGCTGGATAATATATGACAAAGGGATCCGAGGAAGATGGATAATATATTACAGAGGGATCCGAGGAAGATGGATAATATATGACAGAGGGATCAGAGGAAGATGAATAATATATGACAGAGGGATCCGAGAAAACTGTATAATACATGACAGAGGGATCCAAGAAAACTGGATAATATATTACAGGGGGATCCGAGGAAGCTGGATAATATATTAGAGAGGGATCCGAGGAAGCTGGATAATATATTACAGAGGGATCCGAGGAAGCTGGATAATATATTACAGAGAGATCCGAGGAAGCTGGATAATATATGACAAAGGGATCCGAGAAAGATGGATAATATATTACAGAGGGATCCGAGGAAGATGGATAATATATGACAGAGGGATCAGAGGAAGATGAATAATATATGACAGAGGGATCCAAGAAAACTGGATAATATATTACAGGGGGATCCGAGGAAGCTGGATAATATATTACAGAGGGATCCAAGGAAGCTGGATAATATATTACAGAGGGATCCGAGGAAGATGGATAATATATCACAGAGGGATCCGAGGAACATGGATAATATATGACAAAGGGATCTGAGAAAACTGTATAATATATGACAGAGGGATCCGAATAAGCTGGATAATATATTACAGAGGGATTAGAGAAAGATGAATATAATATTACAGAGGGATCATAGTAAGATGGATAATATATTACAGAGGGATCCGAGGAAGCTGGATAATATATTACAGAGGGATCCGAGGAAGCTGGATAATATATTACAAAGGGATCCGAGGAAGCTGGATAATATATTACAGAGGGATCCAAGGAAGATGGATAATATATTACAGAGGGATCCGAGGAAGCTGGATAATATATTACAGAGGGATCCAAGGAAGATGTATAATATATTACAGAGGGATCCGAGGAAGATGGATAATATATGACAGAGGGATCAGAGGAAGATGAATAATATATGACAGAGGGATCCGAGAAAACTGTATAATATATGACAGAGGGATCCAAGAAAACTGGATAATATATTACAGAGGGATCCGAGGAAGCTGGATAATATATTACAGAGGGATCCAAGGAAGATGGATAATATATCACAGAGGGATCCGAGGAAGATGGATAATATATGACAGAGGGATCAGAGGAAGATGAATAATATATGACAGAGGGATCCGAGAAAACTGTATAATATATGACAGAGGGATCCGAAGAAGCTGGATAATATATTACAGAGGGATCCGAGGAAGCTGGATAATATATTACAGAGTCATCAGAGGAAGATGAATAATATATTACAGGGGGATCTGAGGAAGCTGGATAATATATGACAGAGGGATCAGAGGAAGATGAATAATATATGACAGAGGGATTAGAGGAAGATGGATAATATATTTAAAAAGGATCCGAGGAAGCTGGATAATATATTACAGAGGGTTCAGAGAAAGCTGGATAATATATGACAGCGGGATTCGAGACAGCTGGATAATATATCACAGAGGGATTCGAGGAAGCTGGATAATATATTACAGAGGGATCCGAGGAAGCTGGATAATATATGACAGAAGGATCTGAGGAAGCTGGATAATATATTACAGAGGGATCCGAGGAAGCTGGATAATATATGACAGAAGGATCTGAGGAAGCTGGATAATATATTACAGAGGGATCCTAGGAAGATGGAGAATATATTACAGAGGGATCCGAGAAAGCTGCATAATATATGACAGAGGGATCCTTGGAAGATAAATAATTTATTACAGAGGGACCAGAGGAAGATGGATAATATATTACAGAGGGATCCAAGGAAGCTGAATATAATATATGACAGAGGGATCCGAAGAAGCTGGATATAATATTACAGAGGGATCCAAGGAAGATGGAGTTTTGAAGATGGAAAAATGGCAAATGAAGTGTAATGTGGATAAATGCAAAGTTATGTATGTGCCGAAGAAATACAATGTTTATGTGCTAAATAATGAAGCTGCTAATGAAAAGGACTTGCGGGTATTGGTGGACAGTAAACTCAACTTTAGTAACTAGTGCCAGGCAGCAGCTGTCAAGGCTAAGAAAAGACAGGAGAGGCATCAACAGACAAAACCAAACATAATGACAGGGCTGACATCAGTATAGGGCTTACCTGGGCAAGTGCCAGGGCCCATTGCAACTCTAGGGGCCCAAAGACAGAGAGGGGACGGGTGTTCTAATGTTTAGCCGGCTAACTGTAGTGCAGAGTGAGTGCTGAACATCAAAAGATGTAGGAGATGAAGCGGGACCTGCACAGAGAGAGAAAATGGTGAAGGACCTGATCACATGACCGAAAGTCCTAAACCTTACAGTGTGGAAAGCACCTGACAGAGAGGAAGAAGGAGAAGACTGAGCTGTAAGTGCTGTGGGACAGTGTCTGTGTCAGTAAATGTCTGTGTCAGTCAGTCAGTGTCTGTGTCAGTCAATCAGTATCAGTCAGTCTGTGTCTGTGTCAGTCAGTGTCTGTCTCAGTAATGTGTGTTTGTGTATGTTGGTTGTGTCTCAAGTTAATGTTTATAGTGTGTGGATGATGTGGATGGAGGAGGGGCCTGCTGAGGCTCTGTCGCCCAAGGGCCTGCACAAACCTGGAGCTGGACCTACCTAAAGAGATCAGGCATGGAGTATTGTATGGACCCAGTGCAGGAGCTTGAGCATAAGAAGCATGAGCAGCAATTTTTAAAGTGTGTCTGTACAGTATAAATTCTCGATTAGGAGTGGATTTACTAATCTGCTGGATTAACACTATAACGTGATTAGGGGAACCTCTGGGCCTTTCTGATTTATGGGCGCAGTTGCAGCTGGGACCAATGCAACCCCTATAGCTACCTCACAGGCTGTATATAAGAAAGACATGTCTTCACTGGAGCAGGTGCAAGGGAGGGCGGATAAGGGAATGGGTTGACTGCAATACCAGAACAGGTTATTAAAGTGGAATTCTGATGATGTTTTTTCTTTTAAATCAACTGGTGTCAGAAAGTTATATAGATTTATTTACTTCTATTTAAAAATCTTAAGCCTTACAGTACTTATCAGCTGCTGTATGTCCTGCAGGAAGGGGTGGATTCTTTCCAGTTTGACACAGCGCTCTCTGCTGTCACCACTGTCTATGTCAGGAACTGTCCAGTGCAGGAGAGGTTTTCTATGGGGATTTGTTACTGATCTGGACAGTTCCTGACACATGGAAAGAGGTGGAAGCAGAGAGCACTATGTCAGACTAAAAAGAATACACCACTTCCTGCAGGACATACGGTGTGTACTACTCCTTTCAGAGGACAGCACAAACAGGCTCTAACCAGAGTAGAAAAAGAAGTGGGAGGCCACATTAGAGTCTCTAGTTTGAGAAACAGACGCCTCACAGGTCCCCAACTGGCATCTTCATTAAATAGTACCCCCAAAACACCAGTGTCACCATCTACAGTGAAGAGGCGGCTGCAGGATTTTGGGCTTCAGGGCAGAGTGGCAAAGAAAAAGCCATATCTGAGACTGGCCAATAAAAGAAAAAGATTAAGATGGGCAAAAGAACACAGACATTGGACAGAGGAAGACTGGAAAAAAGTGTTGTGGACGGATGAATCCAAGTTTGAGGTGTTTGGATCACAAAGAAGAACGTTTGTGAAACGCAGAAGAAATGAAAAGATGCTGGAAGAATGCCTGACGCCATCTGTTAGCATGGTGGAGGTAATGTGATGGTCTGGGGTTGGTGCTGGTAAGGTGGGAGATTTGTACAGGGTAAAAGGGATTCTGAATAAGGAAGGCGATCAATCTGCACCGCCATGCCATACCCAGTGGACAGCGCTTGGTTGGAGCCAATTTCATCCAACAACAGGACAATGACCCTAAACACACCTCCAAATTGTGCAAGAACTATTTACAGCAGAAGCAGCAGCTGGTATTCTATCATAGGTAATGGAGTGGCCAGCGCAGTCACCAGATCATCACCTCATTGAGCTGTTGTGGGAGCAGCTGGACCGTATGGTACGCCAGAAGTGCCCATCCAACCAATCCAACTTGTGGGAGCTGCTTCTAGAAGCGTGGGGGGCAATTTCTCCAGCTTACCTCAACAGATTAATAGCTAGAATGCCAAAGGTGTGCAATGCTGGAACTGCTGCAAAAGGAGGATTCTTTGACGAAAGCAAAATGTGATGTAAAAACAATGTTATTTCAAATACAAATAATTATTTCTAACCTTGTCAATGTCTTGTCTCTATTTTCTATTCATTTCACAATGTATGGTGGTGAAGAAGTGTGACTTTTCATGGAAAACACAAAATTGTTTGGGTGACCCCAAACTTTTGAACAGTAGTGTATATATATATATATATATATATATATATATATATATATATATATATATATATATGTATACTGAGGTAGTCCAATTCCCACTTAGTCACTTCCTTTGTATAATTACTTTATATCACTGAAGAATAGGAAGCTATAAAATATACCTTTTATTTCATTCCATTAAAAATGTGCCAAGAAAAAATGTATATTCAAAAAGAAAAAACAAAACACACAAAAAGATCCTCAAGATGAGGCAAAACAAAACAAAACAAAAAAACAGAAGTTCATATGTGCTTTTAACTCTTCACGGCCAACTTCATGCTGCCACTCATTGCATAGTAGTTATTGCACTTTTTTTATATATTTATATTAATTGCACACAACCATATACTTTTGTATTGCAGCTATTTAGTAATTATTATTTATTGCAGTAGTAGTTATTGCACTTTTTCCTTTTTCCATTGCACATAACCACTTTATTTGATTCCTATAACTTAATCAATGCGATGCATAATTCATCTTTTTATATTTTTATGTAGTCTTGCATGATCAGGTTCTTTTCAAAAAAATGCCAAACAATTCACAAAAATATTTCACAAAAATAATGAATAAAAAAGACTTCCCTTTTTTCCTTTTTTGGTTTTCTAATCATTGGAGTCCATTCAGATTGTGCTATCAGTAGCCCTACGCGTTTCCTTAGCGATAAATCCTCAGGGGCTTGTTGCGCTTACTTCTTGATGGAGATACTTGCATGTGAACAGCTCTGATGTTGGCCGCACATCAGAGCTGTTCACATGCAAGTATCTCCATCAAGAAGTAAGCGCAACAAGCCCCTGAGGATTTATCGCTAAGGAAACGCGTAGGGCTACTGATAGCACAATCTGAATGGACTCCAATGATTAGAAAACCAAAAAAGGAAAAAAGGGAAGTCTTTTTTATTCATTATTTTTGTGAAATATTTTTGTGAATTGTTTGGCATTTTTTTGAAAAGAACCTGATCATGCAAGACTACATAAAAATATAAAAAGATGAATTATGCATCGCATTGATTAAGTTATAGGAATCAAATAAAGTGGTTATGTGCAATGGAAAAAGGAAAAAGTGCAATAACTACTACTGCAATAAATAATAATTACTAAATAGCTGCAATACAAAAGTATATGGTTGTGTGCAATTAATATAAATATATAAAAAAAGTGCAATAACTACTATGCAATGAGTGGCAGCATGAAGTTGGCCGTGAAGAGTTAAAAGCACATATGAACTTCTGTTTTTTTGTTTTGTTTTGTTTTGCCTCATCTTGAGGATCTTTTTGTGTGTTTTGTTTTTTCTTTTTGAATATACATTTTTTCTTGGCACATTTTTAATGGAATGAAATAAAAGGTATATTTTATAGCTTCCTATTCTTCAGTGATATAAAGTATATATATATATATATATATATCTTTGGAGTAGCCTTTAATAAACCTGTTAATTTTATTAACAATGTAACTATTTATAATACACATATATTTATTATTAGTCCACCATTGTCAAACCTCCAGCTGTACAATTATCATCATTTCTGGAGTTTTTGCATTTCAGGCATGATGGGAAATGTAGTTTTGTATAAGTATCACAACTCTGCAATGGTTCCTTACAAAAAAAACAAAAAACACCGCCATCTAGTGCCTAAGTAATATATCTGAAGGAATTATATGTTGGGATGATGGATTTTTAAAAGGGGATCAAACTTAACAATTGAAAAAAATAAAATAAAATCTAACCTAAAACCATAAAATTAGGTCAATAAAGTGGTATTGTCCCGTATGGAAAGAAAATCACCGCCATCTAGTGCCCAAATAGTAAGTCTCAAATCCTGTAGGATCAGCTAGGAGGTATCACTTAAACATGTGGCCAAAAAGAAAATTAAAGTCATGTTGTCCCTTCTGACTCCCAAATCACATGTCTCAAGGAAATGTCTCATTCAGTTCTGGGAACCTCCATGTTTCAGGGTGAGCAGGGACGTTATATCTCCGTCCTTTCTGTCCATGTGACACATGGTTATATTGACTCCCATCGCCCGCCGTCATTAACTCTTTCAGGGTCGTCTGACTTATTATGCAGCCTTTTCATCCCGGCTTCTCAGTTTCAGGAAACATTTCGTCCCATTTAGATGGAAATTTATTCTGATCTGTTCCTGTTGTTCCATTATGGAGGACGCTCCCCGTCACCTCTTTCCTTATGTAAGCACATGTGGAGGGTTCAAAGTCCTGTGAACTTCCTAAATGTTTTATTTGGGGGGGTCACTCATCTCTTGCAAAAAAAAAAAAAAAAACTTTCTCCAGATGTTGAGGGAGCAGATGTGGAGGAACTGAAGGGCTTTGAATCTGGAGATTGGGGCAAGTAACAAGGTAAGAGAAGGCGGACTCTGCTCTCTAGGGGGCGAACGCTTAACCCGAAGACAAATGTTATACTGGAGAAGCTGACAACGCGTTACGGAGAATAGAGGAACCAGATCATTGTAAATATTTTTTTAAATATTATAATTCTATAAGAATTTTTTTTTTTCTATTGAAGGAGAATGTGTTGAGGTATCCTAGTAATGTGGAGAGCCAGAGGGATGCCATATCGGGTGCACTTAGGTGCATTCAATGTTTGACTTCAAGTGATATTATATAGAATAAATGTACTCACTGAAACTGAGCTGCAGTGCCCACTGTGGGGTGCAGGTCTTTAGGGAAGTCCATGACATTGCCACAAGGTCACAGGCCTAGCCTGAAGCCATGGAAGGTCCTAAATGTGCTAGTAGGTTCTTGCACAACTCATAAGTTTTCTGTCTGTATCTCCTGTCCAACACTGTCTACAGTTAATATTCTAAAACTTAAGAGCCATGTAGTTGGACACTGCAACAATATTACTCCAGGCGATAAGCCATCTTTACCATGAGAACAGTGAATCTGTGGAACAGTCTACCCCAGGATGTGATCACAGCAAAAACCATGTCACTATGTAACTAAAGTGTTAGGCCCCATTCACACGTCAGTGTCAGTTTTTCCTGTCAGGAAATCCTGATCAGGAGGCCTCAAAAGCCATCAGGAAAGTATCAGGATTTCCTGACAGTAATCCGTTTTTACCTTCAGGAAACCATCAGGAAAAGCCTTCAGGATTTCCTGATGAGGGGGAAAAAAGGTGTTCTCAATATGGTCTAGTATGCCAACATACATCACAAGCACCCACATCACCCCTCGTCTACCCTGCCACTGTCAGCCCATTGTGTACCGTGCCACATCTCCACCTCGTGTACTGTGTCACCATTTCCCCCTCATATCATGTGTCATCCTCTAGTCCAGTGGTAGGAAACCTTGGCTCTCCAGCTGTTGCAAAACTACAACTCCCATAATGCTAAAGCTTTGGCAGTCCGGGCATGATGAGAGTTGTAGTTCTGTAGCAGAACTACAACTCCCATTATGTGATGTAGTCCTTCATATTGCCACACATCATGCTGGGAAATGTAGTTCTACTCTACCACTGCCTCCCCCCTCCTACACAGTGTTATCCTCTAATCTGTTGCAGAACTACAACTCCCACCATTAACTGTCAGTGCGGCATGATGGGAGTTGTAGTTCTGCAACCAGGGTGGCCACAGGTTGAAAAACTACAACTCCCATCATGGACTGTCAGTGCAACATGATGGGAGTTGTAGTTCTGCAGCCAGGGTGGTCACAGGTTGCAAAACTACAACTCCCATCATGGACTGTCAGGAGGGCATGGTGGGGGTTGTAGTTGTGTGTAATCTTACCTGTCCTCGATCCTGCTCTTGTCCTCTTCTGTGGGGCAGCAGGCACTCAGGTCCGGGGGGGGCAGTGCAGCTTAGGTCTGTGTGTGTGTGGGGGGGGGGGGGGTTGTCGGGCAGCAGTAGGGGCGGTCCGGTCCTGGGGAGTGTGGTGGCTTGTCGGGCAGCAGGTGGTGTGGTCCGGTCCGGGGGGGGTGCTGTCTGGCTGCTGAACGAGGGTCTGGCTGGGGTTTGGGGGGGGGGGGGGCGTCGTGTCGATAAGCAAGAGCTGCGGTTTTGGGGGGGGGGGATTGGTGCTGTCGGGCAGGTCCGGGGGGGATGGGGGTTGATGGCGGCTGAACAGGGGTCCGGCGGTCCCGGGGTGGGGGTGGGGTGGATTGTGTCGGGCAGCAGGCGGTGCAGAGCGCGGTCCACTGAGGCCCAGGGGACACTGGGGGCAGCGGAAGGAGGTGGCAAGGGCCTGCCAGGACAGACGCAGCAGAAGGTGACTGGTGAGTCTGGGGAGAGGGGTACGGGTGGTGGTTGTGGGGGTGCGCAGACTGAATCAGGAAAACGTCCGTGGCTCCGGCGCTCCCATAGAGTTCCATGGGGCGTCCGTGACGGATTTACGGACGAAAATAGGACAGGATCTAAAAAATCTGGTCCTATTTTCCGGAACGGACACCCTTCCGGAAAAATCCAGAAGGGTGTCCGTGACTAATGTATGACTATGGGCCCGCAAATCCGTCCGGATTTCCTGATAAGAAATCCGGGCAGATTTTCCGGAAGTGTGAAGGGGGCCTTATGGTTCTGTACAACCTCTACAACTCAGTACTTATAGCAGTTTAACTCTTTGAGGACCAAGCCCAAAATGATGCAGTGGACCGCGCAAATTTTTCCCTCCTCCCCTTCTAAGAGCTCTAGCACTTTCAGTGTTCTATCTACAGGCCATGTTGGGGTTTGTTTTTTTACAGGAGTAATTGTACTTTGTAATGGCGTCTTTCATTCTACCATAACATGTATGATGGAACCCCAAATATATTATTTATGAAGATATAAATTGGTGAAATCATAAAAAAGAATGCAATATGGTAACGTTTGGGGGGTTCCTGTGTCTACGTAATACACTATATGGTAACAGCGACATGATACCATTATTCTATAGGTCAGTCCGAACACAACCATATGCAGGTTACACAGATTCTCTTTTTTTTTTTGCAATTATTAATAAAGTGTCCCTATTGTGACGCTTATAACGGTTTTAGTTTTTCACCTACAGGGCTGTATGGGGTGTCATTTTTTTGCGTCATGACCTCTAGTTCTTATTATTACCATATTTGTGTAGATCAGTAAGAGACCTCTGATGGTCCGATACAGCAATCCCGATTGGTAAATGACAGGGGACTGTCTATGTCACACTTAAACGCTGCGGTCGCGCAGCCTGTCATTGACAGTGAGGGCCCGTCTGCTCACTGCAGCCGGCCTCCACCTCCTAAGAAGCGCGCTCCGGTTCGGGTCCAGGGGCCCAGGGTCGTCTGGGGACAGGCACCCAAGGTGTACCGGTACGTCCTTGGTCGCCCAGGGGTTAAAGGAGGCCATATACATTTGAGAAAAAAGGTTATCCAGCATTAAAAAATACATCCGCTTTCTTCCAGAGACAGCAACGCTCTTGTCTCTAAGTCAGGCATGGTTTGCAATTAAGCTCCATTCACTTCAATGGAACTCAGTTGCAAAACCTGCACCCAAAGTGGAGACAAGATTAGTGCTGTCTCTGGAAGAAAGTGGCCATGTTTCCTAACGTTGGAAAATCCCTTTAATATTTGCCAATCACACCAATTTCATCACTCAACCATATGTGAATCTTTCACGCCAACAAAGAAGTAATGGCTGGCACACCGGTCAACATATGAAGCAAGCTCGGGCTGAGTGCTGAAGCTGGAACCGCTGTTATACCATCGGGTGGTGCTCTGCCAAAAACATAATAGGTAAGTTCTTACGTAGAGACACAGTAGCGGCACTCTCCCATAGGTAAAATTGCTTTATTTCTTAGGCAAAAACATAGGACAGACAGTGCGATCCACAGGGAAAGCTACGAATCGTTTCGCGCTACACGCGCATCAACAGGCTCATAATCCCATACGTCACTGGCGCACCTTAAATACGTCCGCGCGCGCAGGTAATACATAGTATAAAACAGTGTAACAAGTTATAAAAACACACATAATTATACATAATAAAATCAAAAAGTAACCAACAAGACACAAGGGAGTTAGATTAGCACAAGCACAGTAACACAAAACAAACAACAAACAGACAGAGCGGGTATTACAGAAAAGCTGACATTTCATTTCTGTCATTTAGTCCCAGGGGGCCCATGGCTCCAGTCCGGATGATCCATGCCGCCTCTTTTCTAGCTAAAGCTTTCTGTCGATCCCCTCCATCTGGATAATTACGGATCAATTCTAATCCTGAAAATTTAAGCACAGTGGGATCACTGTTATGTTTTTCCCTAATGTGTGCTATTAATCTGGTTGCCCCTACTCCTGTGACTACGGAGCGCAAGTGTTCCCTGAAGCGGGTTTGTAAGTTACGGATGGTTCTCCCTATGTAAAACATACCACAGGGACATACTAACACGTAAATCACAAAACCAGACCGGCAAGTGATAAACTGTCTCACTTCCCAGCTGACACCTCCCAGGGAAATAAACTTAGACTCAGCATTGTACCTACAATAGGAACAATGACCGCATCTAAAATTACCCCTGGGTAGGTCTCTGTCCAACCAAGTACGATTATTCTTACCCTCTTTGTGGATGGGTTTAGATAGATGGTCACCTATTGTGTGTGTTCTTCTATAAGCGAATAACGGTTGTCTGTGTGCCACTTCTCCCAAGTCTAGATCTTGCTCAATAACATGCCAATGCTTTCTGATAGCTGACTGAATCGTTCTGTCCATAGAAGTATGTGTGAATGTAAACACAAAACGTTTATTATTTTTATTACTTTGCTTCTTTTTATTGCCCAGTATTCTGTCCCTATTCTGTCTCCTAGCTCTTACAAAGGCTTCAGATATTATATCAGCTGAATAGCCTCTCTCTCTAAGTCTTTCAGTGAGTTCCTGCGATTGTGTAAGGAATTTCTCCTCTGTTGAATTAAGCCGTCTAAGGCGGAGAAATTGACTGTAGGGCAAGGATCTCTTGACGTGAGGGGGATGGTAACTGTCAAAATGGAGTAGAGAATTAGTGGCTGTCTCCTTGCGGAAGCCCGAGGTGACTAGTTTACCATCAATAATTTCCACCCTCACGTCAAGAAAGTCCAATTTTTGATCCCCAAAGACAGAAGTGAATTTCATATTCATTTTTGACCCCTCATTTAGGTATTCCACAAATTGCTCGAATTGGACTTTTGTGCCTGACCAAACAATAAAGATATCGTCCATAAAACGTAAAAATGTGACAATGTATTTTATAAATTGATTGTTTAGAGTAAAAATATATTTTTTCTCAAAAATGGCCAAAAATAAATTTGCAAGTGAACATGCCACTGGAGTCCCCATGGCCACTCCTGACACTTGTTGGTACCAACAGTCCCCAAACTTAAATGCATTATGGGACAATATAAAAGATAGAGCTTCACCCACAAAATGTTTGAAAGACTCTGGTTTGTCCGTACTAGACAAAACCTCCTGGATCGCCTGCACACCCGCATCGTGGGGGATGCGGGTGTACAGGCTTTCCACATCCACGGAGGCCAGGGAAAATCCCTCCTGCCAGCTTATATCCTGGATAGCTTGCAAAAACTCTCCAGTGTCCTTCAAATAAGTGGGGA
The DNA here is from genome assembly GCF_027789765.1 of Dendropsophus ebraccatus. Classification (NCBI taxonomy): domain Eukaryota; kingdom Metazoa; phylum Chordata; class Amphibia; order Anura; family Hylidae; genus Dendropsophus; species Dendropsophus ebraccatus. The sequence goes on along the minus strand of NC_091455.1, from coordinate 20,762,142 downwards.
TAGTGCATAACAATGGGCGCAACAGCCAGTCCACATATTTAGAAAGGCACTCAGTCACTGAGCCTATCCCCGCCACAATCGGGCGGCCGGGGGGACGGCTCAGTGACTTGTGCACCTTAGGGAGAAAATACCAGGATGGCTTCTTAGGGTGAGGGGGAAGCAATCTTTCGGCTGTTTTTTTAAGTATAGTACCTTTTTCAACATGTCCACGTAGCAATGACTGTAACTGGTTAGAAAACTTATTGGTGGGGTCTGTGTGTAGGCGGTGGTAAACCTCAGTGTCTCCAAGGAGTCTATCAGCCTCCTCTAAATAATATTTTTTGGACATAATAACTATATTTCCACCTTTGTCCGCCTTTTTACAAATAAGGTGGGGATGGTGGCTAAGCCATTTGAGGGCTGATAGCTCAGTTGGAGACAAGTTCGGTTTATCCTTGGGGTAAATGAGTGCTTGGACATCTTTAGTTACTAACTTAGAAAACACCTCCAGTGCCCCTCCTGGTTGAATAGGAGGGCAAAAAGATGATTTAACCCCCCCTACAAACACCTCTGTATCAACCATAGGGGGTACCTGTATATCTGTATCGTGGGTTAAACTAGTAAGTAACAGTGCACCTTCAATAATATCACTGGGAACATCCATCATTGCACTAAAACCGAGCGGACCGATAGAAGCAGGGCTCTCACCTGCAAGGGCGGGTCGGTAATCACTCGGCTTTTTTGCAAAAAATTTATGGAGACTCATTTTACGGACAGACCTGAATAAATCAGCTTCAAATTTTACAAAATCAAAATTTTCAACAAGGCAAAAATTGAGTCCTTTTGACAGAGCAGACAGGCATTCAGGGGAAAGGGCAACGTCAGAAAGATTAATAACATTACCCACCGCAACATCACTCTGTTGGACTAATGCTTCCAAGACACCTGCTTCCTCTTCTGGCCATATTGGCCTCTTTGGTTTCTTCCGTCTCCCCCTTCTGGTTTTCCTAAAGGGGTCTGTGGACGGGCTGCAGGTTCCGGGTGGGAGTTATAATTATTGCTGGTGTGATGGATTTCTTCGGAGCCACTGGAATCTGAATCTGTGGTCCAGTAATCCTGGCTCCGTTTTTTAGGCTTTCCTCTTTTGGTGTTGCGCTTTCCTTTGTTCCACTGGAACACGCGATTAGAGTCATAATCTGATTTGTCCCTTAGAAATTTATCGCGTTTTTTAGCTTTTACTTCTGTAAAACCTGCGCGCGCTGACGTATTTAAGGTGCGCCAGTGACGTATGGGATTATGAGCCTGTTGATGCGCGTGTAGCGCGAAACGATTCGTAGCTTTCCCTGTGGATCGCACTGTCTGTCCTATGTTTTTGCCTAAGAAATAAAGCAATTTTACCTATGGGAGAGTGCCGCTACTGTGTCTCTACGTAAGAACTTACCTATTATGTTTTTGGCAGAGCACCACCCGATGGTATAACAGCGGTTCCAGCTTCAGCACTCAGCCCGAGCTTGCTTCATATGTTGACCGGTGTGCCAGCCATTACTTCTTTGTTGGCGTGGACTTTTCAGCTATTGTTTCTTGGCGTTGAGCACCTGGTCTAGCAAGCCTTTCCTGAAGAAAGGGCTTTGTGCCGGCATATTATGGAGATGGAAACATCCGAGCCTGATACCGCAGTTACGCTGGACTCTGGCAGAATGGACGTAAGTGCTTTCTTTATGTCTTGTAACCAAAAAGAAGAATCACAACTATTGAGCACAAAGGTATTGGAGCAACGAGTGTTTAATTTGGCGGAGAGGGAGGTTCGTACCTTCTGGACCATCAATTCACTGCGTTCCTATGCCGAGTGCAAAAGAGTTCCGAGAGGACTACGGCAGTATAAAGAGCCGGCACAGTTCACAGATGACAACGTGTTCCTACAAATGTGGAAAGAGGCGCACTTAGAACATTCCCTGAATTTAGTGCGGATTGTACTCAAAAGAAATGAGATGGAATATGAAAAAATTGTAGTAGAACTCTGTAAAGCCAAAAAAGAACTGAAAGCCAGGCTAACAGAGGAACAAGCAACTACCCTTTTTGCTAAAGTGGATAAAAGATTGATTACCCTGCAAACAGAAGTAAAAGCTAAAAAACGCGATAAATTTCTAAGGGACAAATCAGATTATGACTCTAATCGCGTGTTCCAGTGGAACAAAGGAAAGCGCAACACCAAAAGAGGAAAGCCTAAAAAACGGAGCCAGGATTACTGGACCACAGATTCAGATTCCAGTGGCTCCGAAGAAATCCATCACACCAGCAATAATTATAACTCCCACCCGGAACCTGCAGCCCGTCCACAGACCCCTTTAGGAAAACCAGAAGGGGGAGACGGAAGAAACCAAAGAGGCCAATATGGCCAGAAGAGGAAGCAGGTGTCTTGGAAGCATTAGTCCAACAGAGTGATGTTGCGGTGGGTAATGTTATTAATCTTTCTGACGTTGCCCTTTCCCCTGAATGCCTGTCTGCTCTGTCAAAAGGACTCAATTTTTGCCTTGTTGAAAATTTTGATTTTGTAAAATTTGAAGCTGATTTATTCAGGTCTGTCCGTAAAATGAGTCTCCATAAATTTTTTGCAAAAAAGCCGAGTGATTACCGACCCGCCCTTGCAGGTGAGAGCCCTGCTTCTATCGGTCCGCTCGGTTTTAGTGCAATGATGGATGTTCCCAGTGATATTATTGAAGGTGCACTGTTACTTACTAGTTTAACCCACGATACAGATATACAGGTACCCCCTATGGTTGATACAGAGGTGTTTGTAGGGGGGGTTAAATCATCTTTTTGCCCTCCTATTCAACCAGGAGGGGCACTGGAGGTGTTTTCTAAGTTAGTAACTAAAGATGTCCAAGCACTCATTTACCCCAAGGATAAACCGAACTTGTCTCCAACTGAGCTATCAGCCCTCAAATGGCTTAGCCACCATCCCCACCTTATTTGTAAAAAGGCGGACAAAGGTGGAAATATAGTTATTATGTCCAAAAAATATTATTTAGAGGAGGCTGATAGACTCCTTGGAGACACTGAGGTTTACCACCGCCTACACACAGACCCCACCAATAAGTTTTCTAACCAGTTACAGTCATTGCTACGTGGACATGTTGAAAAAGGTACTATACTTAAAAAAACAGCCGAAAGATTGCTTCCCCCTCACCCTAAGAAGCCATCCTGGTATTTTCTCCCTAAGGTGCACAAGTCACTGAGCCGTCCCCCCGGCCGCCCGATTGTGGCGGGGATAGGCTCAGTGACTGAGTGCCTTTCTAAATATGTGGACTGGCTGTTGCGCCCATTGTTATGCACTATCCCCACTTATTTGAAGGACACTGGAGAGTTTTTGCAAGCTATCCAGGATATAAGCTGGCAGGAGGGATTTTCCCTGGCCTCCGTGGATGTGGAAAGCCTGTACACCCGCATCCCCCACGATGCGGGTGTGCAGGCGATCCAGGAGGTTTTGTCTAGTACGGACAAACCAGAGTCTTTCAAACATTTTGTGGGTGAAGCTCTATCTTTTATATTGTCCCATAATGCATTTAAGTTTGGGGACTGTTGGTACCAACAAGTGTCAGGAGTGGCCATGGGGACTCCAGTGGCATGTTCACTTGCAAATTTATTTTTGGCCATTTTTGAGAAAAAATATATTTTTACTCTAAACAATCAATTTATAAAATACATTGTCACATTTTTACGTTTTATGGACGATATCTTTATTGTTTGGTCAGGCACAAAAGTCCAATTCGAGCAATTTGTGGAATACCTAAATGAGGGGTCAAAAATGAATATGAAATTCACTTCTGTCTTTGGGGATCAAAAATTGGACTTTCTTGACGTGAGGGTGGAAATTATTGATGGTAAACTAGTCACCTCGGGCTTCCGCAAGGAGACAGCCACTAATTCTCTACTCCATTTTGACAGTTACCATCCCCCTCACGTCAAGAGATCCTTGCCCTACAGTCAATTTCTCCGCCTTAGACGGCTTAATTCAACAGAGGAGAAATTCCTTACACAATCGCAGGAACTCACTGAAAGACTTAGAGAGAGAGGCTATTCAGCTGATATAATATCTGAAGCCTTTGTAAGAGCTAGGAGACAGAATAGGGACAGAATACTGGGCAATAAAAAGAAGCAAAGTAATAAAAATAATAAACGTTTTGTGTTTACATTCACACATACTTCTATGGACAGAACGATTCAGTCAGCTATCAGAAAGCATTGGCATGTTATTGAGCAAGATCTAGACTTGGGAGAAGTGGCACACAGACAACCGTTATTCGCTTATAGAAGAACACACACAATAGGTGACCATCTATCTAAACCCATCCACAAAGAGGGTAAGAATAATCGTACTTGGTTGGACAGAGACCTACCCAGGGGTAATTTTAGATGCGGTCATTGTTCCTATTGTAGGTACAATGCTGAGTCTAAGTTTATTTCCCTGGGAGGTGTCAGCTGGGAAGTGAGACAGTTTATCACTTGCCGGTCTGGTTTTGTGATTTACGTGTTAGTATGTCCCTGTGGTATGTTTTACATAGGGAGAACCATCCGTAACTTACAAACCCGCTTCAGGGAACACTTGCGCTCCGTAGTCACAGGAGTAGGGGCAACCAGATTAATAGCACACATTAGGGAAAAACATAACAGTGATCCCACTGTGCTTAAATTTTCAGGATTAGAATTGATCCGTAATTATCCAGATGGAGGGGATCGACAGAAAGCTTTAGCTAGAAAAGAGGCGGCATGGATCATCCGGACTGGAGCCATGGGCCCCCTGGGACTAAATGACAGAAATGAAATGTCAGCTTTTCTGTAATACCCGCTCTGTCTGTTTGTTGTTTGTTTTGTGTTACTGTGCTTGTGCTAATCTAACTCCCTTGTGTCTTGTTGGTTACTTTTTGATTTTATTATGTATAATTATGTGTGTTTTTATAACTTGTTACACTGTTTTATACTATGTATTACCTGCGCGCGCTGACGTATTTAAGGTGCGCCAGTGACGTATGGGATTATGAGCCTGTTGATGCGCGTGTAGCGCGAAACGATTCGTAGCTTTCCCTGTGGATCGCACTGTCTGTCCTATGTTTTTGCCTAAGAAATAAAGCAATTTTACCTATGGGAGAGTGCCGCTACTGTGTCTCTACGTAAGAACTTACATATGTGAATCTTTGACTTCTCCCCAATGGACAACTTATTTGCTCTCATCCTAACTTTTATGCCTCGGATTTTATTCATTATTTACACCAGGGGTGTCAAACTCAAATACACAGTGGGCCAAAATTAAAAAATTAGACAAAGTCGCGGGCCAACCTTCATATTTATTGAAGAGGGCATGCTGCGCTCCTGGCACTGTCAGATTAACGTGCTGTGTTCCTGGCACTGTCAGTGGTGTGCATCCTCCAGCACTGTGCACTACGATAAATGATAAGATAAATTGCTATGATATAGTTATAACCCCAATGGTTTCCCATTATTTTCCCCCAAGCAGAAGGTAATCCCATAACTGTGCCCTATGCAGTAGCCAACCCCTCCAAAAGTGTCCCATATAGTAACCAGCCCTCCCAATATTCCCCCACATAGTAGCTAGCCCTACTATTAGTGCCCCACATAGTAGCCATATAGTAGCCAGCCCTCCCAATGGCGACCCATATAATAGTCACCCCCCTCCCCAAATGTCCCATATAGTAGCCAGCCCTTAATAGTATCTTATATAGAAGCCAGCCCTCCCCAATAGTGGCCAGCTCTCCCGAATAGTCTTATATAGAAGCCAGTCCTCTCCAATAGCCTGTTATATAGTAGCCAGCCCTCCCCCATAGCCTCTTATATAGTAGCCAGCCCTCCCCGTAGTCTCTTATATAGTAGCCAGCCCTCCCCATAGTCTTATATAGTAGCCAGCCCTACCCCATAGCCTCTTTTATAGTAGCCAGACCTCCCCCATAGTCTCTTATATAGTAGCCAGACCTCCCCCATAGCCTCTTATATAGTAGCCAGCCCTCCCTTCCCCATAGCCTCTTATATAGTAGCCAGCCCTCCCCCATAGTCTCTTATATAGTAGCCAGCCCTTCCCAGTAGTCTCATATAGTAGCCAGCCCTTCTCAGTAGTCTCATATAGTAGCCAGCCCTCCACCACAGTCTCTTATGAAGTAGCCAGCCCTCCCCAAGTCTCGTTTATAGTAGCCAGCCCTCCCCAATAGCCTCTTATGGAGCAGCCAGCCCTCCCCCATAGTCTCTTATCAAGTAGCCAGCCCTCCCCAAGTCTCGTTTATAGTAGACAGCCCTCCCTAATAGCCTCTTATGGAGCAGCCAGCCCTCCCCCATAGCCTCCTATGGAGCAGCCCGCTCTCCCCCATAGACTCACCCTTCCTGGTGCGGGAGGTGCCGGATGCGTGCGACAACGTCATCGCGTTTCCAGCGCCGGACGCGCGTGACAACGTCATCCCGCCGCCGGACGCTTCTTACATACTGCGGCCTACAAGATTATAATATGGGAGGTCTGATCGGCCGTTCAGACCTCCCATATTATAATCTGTGATGTCGGCGGGCCAGAATTAATAAAAGAGTAAAATAGTGTGGCGGGCCAAAAATAATGGCCAGAGTTTGACATGTCTGATTTACACTGTTCTACTAGATGCTGTTATGGAGACGTCCTGTTCTAAAGGTATCGGACTTCAGGTAAGATTATGCTGTTATACGTCACACTGTGGAGAGACATTTGGGCATAGTGGGGGAGATTTATCAAACATGGTGTAAAGTGAAACTGGCTCAGTTGCCCCTAGCAACCAATCAGATTCCCTCTTTCATTTTCTAAAGAATCTGTGAGGAATGAAAGATGGAATCTGATTGGTTGCTAGGGGCAACTGAGCCAGTTTCACTTTACACCACAGTGCCTATTGCAGTAATATGAAGCCACAATGACTCTATTCGCATCCATGCAGGTGTCTCCATCATATGGATGATGCCTAATGATAACATTATTTCTTCTCCCTCCATTAGGCGACACAATATTTTCTCACTACAAGAAAAGATAATCTCTACAGATAAAATATGTCCTCCCTGACTTTGTTAAACCCCTGCGGATCCGGTACCATTCACCCTAATGATAGCACATACCCGCAGCGGGATTGACATCCCGCTGTGAGTATGAGCTTTAACCCACTGATGGCCGCAGCCCCGCTGCATCCCCGCCTCCTGCAGATCCACCGCTGCCCCCATCAGCCCCTGATGGCCGCAGCCCCGCTGCATCCCCGCCTCCTGCAGCTCCACCGCTGCCCCCATCAGCCCGCATCCCCCATCATCCCTGCAGCCATCACGCATTCCCGATCGCCGCCCGCATCCCCCATCATCCCTGCAGCCATCACGCATCCCAGATCATCCCCGCAGATGGGGGATGCGGGCGTTGATCGAGGATGCGTGCGTGCGGCGATTGGGGATGCAGTCGCCGGGTCTGATGGGGGCAGCGGTGGAGCTGCAGGAGGCGGGGATGCGGCGGGGCTGCGGGCATCAGGGGGTTAAAGCTCATACTCACAGCAGGATGTCAATCCCGCTGCGGGTATGTGCTATCATTAGGGTGAATGGTACCGGATCCGCAGTGGATCTCGCTCCAAATTCGCAGAAGTGAGATCCGCTGTGGATCTGGTAGGTGTGAAGGCACCCTAAGTGAGTTTATTGTTTTTAGTGGACCTAGATTCATCATAGACAGGAAACTTTCTTGTAATGTTACAGAGCAACTCCAGAGTAAAAAAAATGTCTTTCACAACTGGTGTCCGAAATAGTGGTGAGCTAACATCCCGATGTTCAGTTTGGATCCCAAACATATTTAAAAAAAATTATGATCGACAAACATTTACGAACAAATAACAAACATACAGTAGAAGCGTACGTTTCGGTCTACACACATGCGTACAGATTATCAGGTGCAAAGCGGAAATCACACAGTGGCGTACTTTCGCAAGTTCGAAAACATCTAACAAATTGTTCTTCATCGGCGAACACACACAATTAGCGTCATGTTCGTGCGAACATACGAACATTTACAAACATGAACGCTCATTAATCGCCTGATGCCTGCTATAGGATTACACTTGTTGTACCTGTCTCTGGCTTTCCATTCCTGTGTATACTGAACTCCTGTTATACCTGACCTCGGCTTGCTTTTGACTATTCTTTGGCTCTGTGATTCTGATCTATATTTTGATTCTCCTGGTTCTGACCCATTTTGCCTGACTCTCCGCCATTGTGTTTTGTCTGTCTTTGTTATCGTCTTGTCTCAAGTGTTACCCTATTTCAGTGCAGGGAACGTCACCCGGTTGTCCGCCATCATTTAGGGTGGTCTAGTGGCAAGTAGGCAGGGACAGCGAAAGTGGGACAGTGTCAGGGCTTCACCTGTCTGTGTGAGTGTCTTCTTTGTCTGTCCTGACACTAATAAAACATTTCCAAACTTCTAGTACTTATCAGCTGCTGTACAGTATGTCATAGGCAAAGCCATAGATATGTAGGGCATACAGCAGCTGGAAGACTTGAGATTTTTTGTTAGGAGTAAATTAGAAATGTCTTGCACTTTCTGACACCAAAAATTCACTGAAATATCCCTTTAAGCAATAACATCTGTAAAAAATAAAAAAAATAAAGTGCACAAAAATATGTTGGTACGTGTAAAAAAAATTCTAAATGCATAAGTACAAAAATATTCAGATATCATACATATACAATAGAAAGGATATGTAAACTAGTAGAGATGAGCACAGCTGAAACATACTCGAGTCCAAACGTTTGGCATTTGAATACCGGTGGCTGAAGAAGTTGGATGCCACCCTAGGGGATCCTGAAAAACATGGATACAGACTATGGCCATAGGACTCCCTAGGGTTGCATCCAACTTCTTCAGTCACCAGTAATCAAATGCTGAATGATCAGACTCCAGCATGGTCCTATTGCGCTCATAATTAATGGGTGTATTCCCATCATGTGTGGAATACTGCTAGCATAAGCCACAAAATCCTTATCGATGGGGTCCAACCTCTGGAAAATTACATCCCCAATCCAAGGAAGGAAGGGACTAAAATCAATTCATTATGGATGCGCTGCAGTCCCTCATACAGAAGGTGGCACTGGCAGGAAAACATTAAAGATCTGAGGGTTCTATAGCTGTCCATACATACTAGATAAGTGTTGGTTGAACGGACCAATTTAAACAATTCAACGTACACTGTAATCTCATGACTGTCCCCCGATGGCAGATGGCAGAGGAGAGAACAATTGGACGTGTTGGATCTCAGCTGCCCAACCCTTAAAGTGTCCATGTCGTTATAACTTTCAAAATCTAAATCAACAGTAGATGTGATACAAATCAAGTTTGCAATTTACATTCATTGTTAGTTATCGTAAAAAAAGTTATCATAGAAAACACGGCACTTCCTGTTTTCTTACTCTTTTTCTTAACAAACAGGAAACAGAAAATATTAAGTCCTGTGTATTCCATCTGAGCGCTCACAGAGAGAAGGCAGCCATGTGATTGATGGACACATTGAGCTGTGACTCTCTGTATTGGCTGGAATTCCTATGCTAAGTCTGTTGTTGGTTTTTTTTCCTCAACCAGCACAAGTGAGAAAATCTGCCTTCAGGAGACTGGACCTGGATACAGTAAGTAAACAGGTTATATAGCAGCCTTCAGAAGACTGGACCTGGATACAGTAAGTATAGCTGTTATATAGCAGCCTTCAGGAGACTGGACCTGGATACAGTAAGTATAGCTGTTATATAGCAGCCTTCAGGAGACTGGACCTGGATACAGTAAGTATAGCTGTTATATAGCAGCCTTCAGGAGACTGGACCTGGATACAGTAAGTATAGCTGTTATATAGCTGCCTTCAGAAGACTGGACCTGGATACAGGTAAGTATAGCTGTTATATAGCAGCCTTTAGGAGACTGGACCTGGATACAGTAAGTATAGCTGTTATATAGCTGCCTTCAGGAGACTGGACCTGGATACAGTAAGTAAACAGGTTATATAGCAGCCTTCAGAAGACTGGACCTGGATACAGTAAGTATAGTTGTTATATAGCAGCCTTCAGGAGACTGGACCTGGATACAGTAAGTATAGCTGTTATATAGCTGCCTTCAGGAGACTGGACCTGGATACAGTAAGTATAGCTGTTATATAGCAGCCTTCAGGAGACTGGACCTGGATACAGTAAGTATAGCTGTTATATTGCTGCATTCAGGAGACTGGACTTTTTTTTTTTCAAATTAGCTGTTGTCAAAAAGTTATACAATTTTGTAAATTACTTCTACTGAAAAATCTCCAGTCTTCCAATACTTATCAGCTGCTGTATTCCCTGCAGGATGTGGTGTATTATTTCCAGTCTGACACAGTGCGCTCTGGTGCCACCTCTGTGCATGTCAGGAACTGCCCAGGTCAGCAGCAAATCCCCATAGAAAACCTCTCCTGCTCTGGACAGTTCCTGACATGGACAGAGGTGGCAGCAGAGAGCACTGTGTCAGACTTGAAAGAACACATAACTTCATGCAGGACATACAGCAGCTGATAAGTACTGGAAGACTGGAGATTTTTAAATAGACGTAAATTACAAATCTATATAACTTTCTGGCACCACTTGATTTGAAAGAAAACTCGAGTTCAGGATGATGAAATGCTGGATTGAAGAAATGTTGCTGTACTGTGTATAGCTACTATAGTCATAGAGTCATAGAATAGTAATACAGTACTATCACACTATATCCCTCTTTCATCTAATTGTTTCCCAAATATTATAATGTATTATGTTATAATCACTATCTTGCTACACCAGCCATATTGTGTCTCCCTATATAAGCCGAGCATAAAAGGAGAATCACGTCCAGCTATCCCACCGCTTGATGGTAACAACGTAAAAGTGCGGGCAGCTTCTCCTTCTCCAAACGTTTCCATCCTGACCTCTGACTGATCATAAATCTTCCTCTTTTCCCATACTGAGTTACTGTACAGGTATCAAGCCAGAGAACTGAGCCCATCCCCGGTCGTCCGGCCACCACCACAGACTTCTGGGGGATTCATCTGGTTATGGAGGGAAGTGCAGACGCAATGAGACACTTAGGCCTATGTAAAATGACCCTGGTGGGTTGTGCTGGTGTTTGGCCAATGGCCAAGAGGTTCTCCCATTAATCTCAATCCCATACGTTACAGGACGGCTCAGATGTACGGCTAAGGGGTGTGAGGTGGATGGATGAGAGCAACAGCCGAAAGGTAAGAGACAAACGGGGCCGCCAGACCTCAGACGAAGGAAACAAGTCATTCGATACGATCACTCATAATTGAAGGGATATTGCCACCTGATAAAGTATCTAGTAATAGGGAATAACAAAATGATCACGGGGGGTCCACTGCAAACACACACACCATCTCAAGAAGAATGTTGGAGTGGAGCCGCTCTATCTGTTTTGAGTAAATGCAGGAGAAAAAACATAAAAAATGTTATATATATATATATATATATATATATATATATACTGCCAAGGTGAAATCATAGACAGAGTAAGTCTTCAGTTTCCCTTCAGTGCCCCCGAAGGGGGAAAGAGGTATTACAGCAACAAGCGAATGCTTTGATATGCTACATCGTCCATATAAAGTTGTACTCTTTGTAGTCTCAAAAGCTCTTTAAGTTGTTCATAGACAGAATATATATAATATATATAAGTTTTTTCTGTTAGTGCGGCCAAGTTTTACTAGTGGATTAGTGGATTGTTTTTCAAATAAATTCTGCACACAAAATCTAGGACAGAATGACAGTGACATCATTACACTCTCTCTGTGACATCACCGGGCTGCCCATATAAACCTGCCTTCTCCCTAAGACATCAACATATACTGTGTCCCCTTACCATTTCACCTTTTTTTTTTTAATAAGGCAGTACACAATAGACCCTTTGTTAAAGGGGTACTGCACAGAAAAAATATTTTTTTTAAATCAACTGGTGTCAGAAAGTTATACAGATGTGTAAATTGTTTCTATTTCAAAATCTCCAATTCTCTAGTACTTATCAGCTGCTGTATGTCCTGAAGGAAGTGGTGTATTCTTTTGAGTGTGACACAGCGCTCTCTGCTGCCACCTCTGTCCATGTCAGGAACTGTCCAGAGCAGGAGAGGTTCTCTATGAGGATTTGCTGCTGCTCTGGACAGTTCCTGACATAGACAGTGGTGGCAGCAGAGAGCACTGTGTCAGACTGGAAAGAATACACCACTTCCTGCAGCACATACAGCAGCTGATAAGTACTGGATGACTGGAGATTTAAAAAAAAAAAAAAGAGAAGTAAATTACAAATCCACACACAAATTCACACAGCGTTTTTGCAATCCGTTTTTTTTTTCATCCGTTTTTTAAAAAAAAAACGGATTGCAAAAACTGATGCATTTGTGTACATCCGTTTTGATCCGTTTTTCCATTGACTTCCATTATTAAAAAAAAGGATAATTTATCCACTAAGTGGCAGCACATATGAAACCTGTATCAATTTGCCAATAGTCTCCCTTTAAATCTCCATTAGTTTAGAAATATTGGCCATAATGAAAAATGCTGATCAGTTTAAGGGTCCGCACCCCCCCCCCCCCCCCCCATGTTGTGCACACCAAGGCACATGTAAGAAAATAGAAATGTCTTGAGTGAAGAAGACATCATCGTGTAAGAACGCTTCACAGGAGCCAAGACAAACATCAGAGAGTCTTTAGAGTCATTTATAAGTATTCAGCATCTCCTGTTCTGTCCTTCACTGTTACGAGTCCTGGAAATCTCACTTGGAGGTGTGTCATGAATCTCGGTAAGGGGTCCGATTTATAACCTGAAATTCCACATTGCATCTAATGAAAACTGGTGTGATGTAAGGCGGATTCTTCTTAGTGCATTTACGTATGTGCAAAGTCATCTCTTTTACATGGACAATACGATGGTAAAACCTAATTCACCTGTAAATTTAGTTAAAGGGGTATTCCACTCAAACGTAACTTTTCATATGTTGCTGCCCATAGTGAGATTAACAATTCCTTTCATACTTGTTGTTATCTATTCAGTCTCCTTCCCCCAGTTCTCAGTTGCTGCTTTCTGCTGACAACACAAAAATCTGTGTGTGAGCTTTTCTCTATCTCCCCCTCGTCCCCCCTCCCTTTAGATATGGCTGACATAAACAAGGCCCTATCTGCAACTTTGTAATGCTTGTAGGGTTAATCACAGTGAGATTATCAGCAACTTGACCTCAGATTAACCCTACCAGCATTACAAAAAAGCTACAGTGTTACAGATAAAGCCTGCCAGGGACTTGTTTACATCAGCTGTCTCAGTAGGGAGGGGGAGGGAGGAGGGGGAGACAGAGAGAACAGCTCTTATACAGATTTTTGTGTCTTGAGCAGAAAGCAGCAGCTCAGAACTGGGGGAAGAAGACTGACTGAATAAATAATAACAAGTATGGAAGTAATGGTTAGTCTCACCATGGGCAGCAACATATCAAAAGTTATGTTTGACTGGAGTACCCCTTTTAAGCAGCATCCCTCCTATTTGAGAGTTGCTTGGAGCTTGTGCAGTGTACGCTGGTTGTCAGGATCAACAGCCCTCTCATTAGCATAACCAGCCAGGGCCACAAATAAAAATAACCACTTTATTGTAAATCCTGGAAGCAGATAAACAAAATACAGTGAGTTCAGGGAGATCAGTGACAAAAAAAATCCAATGAAGTACTCACTCAAGAGTCTCTACTGGAGACTTTGTGTCAAAGTCTAACTCCGTAGCGAGTATTGCAACATTACAAGGGTTCCAAAGCCAGGCATCCACAGACAGTGGTTTGCCCCTCATCAGCGTGGAGCAGGATTCTGGCTAACGGGGGTAATGAAAAGTAGACTAACAAAGCACCTTGCTGATCTCCCTGAGCTCAGTGATTGCTGTGTTTTGTTGGTCTACTTTTCATTGCCCCCATTAGCTAGAATCCTGCTCCACACTGACGAAGGGCAAATACCCCGAAACAGCTGTCTGTGGATGCATGCCTGGCTTTGGACCCATTGTCATGTTGCAATACTCGCTACAGAGTTAGACTTTGACGTAAAAGGGGCCACGCTGGTATGTTTCAATACTTGCAACCAAGTGGGACTTAAGGGGCTACATATCAGGGTGGTTTGGTGATCTCCCCACTGGGAGGCACCCCCTTGGCAACAGGCTTTCCTTCCTTGGAGGGATATATGGCTATTCCCGTGTTTTGAGACTCACATCTGAGGCTCCACAGACCCCTTTTTTGCATATGGGCGCAGATAACACAGGATGCAACATCTCAAGAAATATAACTTACTAAAATAGTGTTATCACTAAAGGTACTGGCTTCACCATGATTTTGCTTGATTTACCACCTGGCAGGAGGTTGTGTACTTTTCAGTGTTGTGTTGTCTCAGCTCACAGCTTCCTCTCCTGAGAGAACATTTCATTCTTTGTTGTCTCAGGAGACTTGGCTGGATCTTGTCTCCAAGTTGCAGCCCCTCCCCCTGAGTGATGTTATCAACACCGACCCATAATATATATATATATATATATTTTATTAGCCTATTCTATTTAGTGAAAATAATGAAGTATGTTTACAGTATGGCACCTTGTGATGAATGATGCCTCAAGCAAAGGAGCTGCCAGGGAATGAATGCAGCAGGTTTGGCAAATTTACAGATAGCGAAGCAACAATCTGCTGTATATGGCAATTTTCTGGATGGAAAACGAGCGGGAGTGTTGTGGGATGGGTGTCAGTATCGCAGAAGGGCTGTGATTGTGGAGCTGACGTAAAGCAGTGCATTCTGGGAATTGCAGTACTGAGCAACTGCTGAACTAGGAAGTGTTCAGAGGACATAATAGGGGAGAGGATTACATCACCATAAAAAATGGATGTTTGGTTATTTCAGGACTGAGGCAGACAGGTAAGCACTGTCATTTCAATAAACTTTGCATAGATCAATATTTTCTCCATTTATTGGACTCCTTTCCTCATTCCTACACATATAATTCATCCTGAAAAACAGCTTATAAAGTCCATCTTGGTACAAATCAGCTCACTGAAGTATTAGGTTACAATTCCTTCCATAAAAGTCTATGGACAGGGGTGGGTGAATGAAGGAGTCGTCAGATTATGCAGAGGGAGACTTACAGAGAAGCTACTAAAATCTCTAGTAATTGGTCTTGCAGCTTACACTGTTAAGTACTGCTCTATAAAGTCCTCCATGCTGCTGCAGACTCTGAGGGTGTGCTATAGAGATTCAGGAGAGCATCTGCAGTATTCTGCAGTATTGGGAGACATCATAGCAACTATTTATTGTACCATTTATTGTAACGGCTGGAGTATACACAGAGTCTGTGCAAGCGATGGTGTAAGCCACACCAGGGAGCCGAGTCTAACTGGGCCACTGGTCTTAGGCTGCATTCACATGTTCAGTGTTTTTCTCGGTCCGTGATTGTGGTCCGGCAGCAACCTCCGTGATCCGTGCAAAACAGTCCAACTTCCCGGAACGGACAACTTCCCGGAACGTGTGAATGCAGCCTTAGAATATAACGTCCGGGACAGGCAGACAGGTCAGGGCAGGCCACAGGCAAGGAAGAGACTAGGAACGGAAGCAAGGGGACTGGTACACTGTAATGGAATAACTGGCAAGAAATGCTTTCACTATAGTGTATGAGCACTAAAGATCCAGCCTATGAGAGAAGAAAGGGGCTGGCTTCATTATGGGGCAGGATAGATGCAAACCAATGGGAACCCGCACTTTCAACCATAGCATAGCCGACCTGTATGCGCCCTAGGAGGCGGGGGCAGGCGCTGTCCCGAAAGTGAAGAAGCAGAGCGGCATCTGGACCAGGAAAACGCAGAAACCGGGACAGGAGCGCGAGCTTGGCAGAGGGCAGGGGAAAGACACCGGCTGGTGGATCAGGTGACAGCGCAGATGGGGACACAAGTCGCCTGGTGACATACTTGCACTATTTCATGAATACAGCACTCCGAATCCTTTATGTAGATATAGAGGTATACACAATGAAAATAACTTTTTATTATTGAGTTTATTGCGCTACAGTAGTTATACACGCTCTACAGCTCCCCCTAGTTGTGGCTGGAGGCAGCTAGAATGTTATTGTTTTAGTGAAAAGTATTATTAATTCAAGAGTGGCTCTCCATGTGAAGTGTAAGGCCCCGTTCCCACTGAGGAAAGGTAGCGGAATTCCGCGACGGAATTGTCCGCCGCGGAATGCCGTTAGCCTCCCGCTCATAATGGGAGTCTATGGGAGGCGCGCGCTCCTGCTCTGTACGCGCTGAAGAATGAACGGGAGGCTAACGGCATTCCGCGGCAGACAATTCCGTCGCGGAATTCCGCTACCTTTCCTCAGTGGGAACGGGGCCTTAGAGAAGAATGTCCTTGTAAGTGAAAGTTGCTATGGGTGTCCTATAAAGAGTAACTTTCCATATAAAATTACCAAGCATTTTACATAGAGGACTTTTTGGGTTCTTGTAATGTTCTAGAGGAATGTATAATTTCTACAGATGCCTTAGACCAATTAAAAGTCATTGCAGGTTACAGTGAACGTCCACATTCAGGCTGATCCATGGTTCTCCGGATCGCCATCTGGAACCATGTGTCTTTTCCATAGGTCAATGTCAATTACTGCTTGTAAAGACGTCGTAGGATGGGACTTTATAAGCAACCTAATAAATACCAACCTCTAGCGCTGACTCAGGCTCCGCTCCCATACATGACTAATCTCTTTGACGTCATGGTGGTGGCACATGGTGTTAATGAAAATTAAAATGGATTTTTTTTTCCCCTCTTTTAAAGGGGTTGTGTTTTATAGTAAACTCTTTTTATATATCCTACTACTAAGAATTGTAAGTTTATATAGGTGGACGTCTGTCCGGGAGTTGGGATTGGTTTCAAGTAGTGTTTTTTTTTACACTGGTGGACCTCTCCGTGCATATAATATAATACGTATCACTGCAAATGCAGAGTCCACAGAGATCCTTTAGTCAGCAAACGATCCAGAGCATGGGCGAAGCCATACACATCACCGGGAGTGGAACGGTGTTCTATACAACTACATTTCTAGTGTTTGACCACTTTTTTAAGTCAATTTTGTGTGTGGTGAGCCCCCGGATGATGTTGTAGCGGTGGGACGGCCGGTCACTTGCTAGATGAAAGTGTGACGCCACTTCTACTTCTTCTTTAAGGTTTAAGGCCGGTTGAACCCTTTTCCCCTGTGGACGGTGTCCTGTTGGGTTGCTGCCGGGTCCCTTGGCATAGTGTTGTCACAGGTGGCCAGAGCGGTGTAATGACCCTCCCGAGTAGTAGTAGGACCCGCCACCCACAGAAAGGGGAAATGTCCCAAGGCAGCAGTTAATACAATGGATCTTGATATACACTTGATACAGTTCCAATAAATACTCGAACATAGAACCAGAAAGTGCTGAGTAGGATGTAGGGTAGTTGATAAGGTTGTACTGAGGTAGCGTAGTAGGGAGGAGGGTGCCGTGAGAGTCTCAACCCAAGTAGTAATGTGCTCTGCTGGGATGTTGGAGTGTATACAAGAAGACTTGTAGAAGAAGAAGAAACAACCTGTGCCTGTGTTTTGACCTTTCCTATAGTCTTCACACCATCTTATGCCCACTAGCTTTGGCTGAACTGTACTAATAGGTAACACAGGCCCCAGACCTTGTTACCTGGGATGAGCAGAGTGCTTAGGGTTTCCTGCTGACACTCACGTTGCGAGATGGAGTTCATAGAGTTTCCAGTAACTTTGCTCCACCCGGATCAGTTCCTAGCTTCTTGGCTCTCCAATGCATACTGTCCTGCACTGTGGTTACTCCTAGTCCTCAGGGTGGGTTGAGGGGATATGTAGGCTAATCCTCTCCTGTAGGGTCTAGCACTGCATTACACAGGGTTTAGGTGCTTCAGGAAAGAAGTTTGTAAGAGGGTACTGTTTTGCTCCTACCCATGCAGGGTACTAACTAAGACTGCGACTTGTTATGGGGGACCTGGCAGGGGGCCAGGACCCAGGCAGAACCACTGTGGAGCTGCGTCCTTTCTCCACAGAATCTCAACTAAGGCTCCTCCCTTACCTAAGGGACTAACTTCCTAACCAGCATGTGAGATGTGTTATGGTTGGGTGGAAAGAGTGCAATAGAAGAGCAGAAAGGGAAGAGGTGATAGGATAGAAGAAAGAAGAGATCCTACTGGTTCACAGAATCTGGTATACACAAATGCAATAACCTTTTGAGACACTTCAGCCGTGCAGCTTCCTTACTTCAGTTATACAATACAGCGACATCTAGTGGTCATCTTTAGTAATACCTTAGCTGCAATAAGACCACAAAAAGTACAGACTTTTACGAAGGGTGTGAAAAATAATAACACCCCTAGTGGGACACCACATGTGCATAAACCCACCAAAATTATACGGTTCTGTACATCAAGCTATTACAAAAAAAAAAAATCAGCAAAAAATGGGTATACAGGTTAGCAAACGTGCTTAGCATCACTGGCTTACTGTTCAGTAAGTGGAGCAGAGGACTACTGGCAGATTTTGATAGTCCATTTTTGACTTACAAAGTTTTTGTGGTGCTTTATGCTGCTTGTGTGGTATCCCACCACTGTGGTTCTTTTTCTTTTCTTTTTGTGTCTCACACACCTGTCCAAAAAGCTCTTTCCATCAGCTAAAGTGGTGATTAAGTGTTCAGAAGTTACTTTCATTGTTTCACCACTAGATATAAGTGTTGTGTATTTCTATATATTGCACAGCTGTAGTTTGTAATGGGTCCCGTGGAATAGAAGGCAATGATCACCTGGTGTCGGCTGATTGTTGCAGTCATTTGTTTTTCAACATGTTGAAAAACAAACGACTCATACAGCAACGATATGCAGCCGTCCCTCCATGGCATAGGAGCAGCGGCAGCAGACAGCTGCTGCAAGCTATGGGCTGCCCGAACAATCTACCAATCACCCAGGCACCCAGGATTTTTCAAGTATTTCTCAAGTTCTGGCATAGCACATTACTACACTGGGTTGGGGCTCTCCCGACAAACTCCTCTCTACTCTTCTGAAAACTTATACTCTACTCAACACTCAACTGAACCAACACTGCTACTCTACCTCAGCATTTCTGCATCTCTTAGCACAGATTCAGTGAACTCAAGTCTGTATCACAGAAATCACCTGTTCCACCAATACCCTGTATTGTAAGAGACTTTTAGTAAAGGTCACTTTTGTTTATTCTACTGGGACTCCGTGATAATTGCACCAGCACCTATACACACAGGCTACACCATCCTTGGGTCATTTTCCCCTTTCTGTGGGTGGCGGTACTGACAGTCCGAGTGGGTCATCTTCCCACTTTGGACCGACATGATAAAAGCCCAAGGGACCCATCACAACCCGGCAGGTCACCAACTATTGGGGATCCGTATAGCCAGCCGCTAACCAAAGCAGGTATATCACCACACCTGTGTGCTGACTTAGCACTGGCGTCACGACAGTGCCATCACTGGCTGAGCTAAACGCCAACCACCAGCATAACATCATCACGGCGGTTGGGAACTAATACAGCTGAGTGCAACCACCACACTTGTACATCACTGGTTATGTAAACAACTCTACGCAAAGTGTCTGGAGCATTTTGTGGCCCACAAGAGGCTACCATAGCATTGGTGCAGCCTATATATCTGTATATCGAACAAATGATACAGTACGCTCTCTCTATGGAGATCCCACGCAAGCATATGACTTCGTTCATTTGCATGTACTAAGGGCCTTACAGGAGCCACTCTTTGGCTGGGCCCTTCCATGGAGGGATATCTGGCTAGTTCTGTGTTTTGAGACTTAACTGAGGCTCCACTGTCTCTTTTTCTAGGTTTTCACTGTGTTTAAGGTTTTTACTAGCAGCCTATAGCATCTCCATTAGCTATTCTCTATGACATCAGTGATTGTTCTGCTGTGGTGGTTTATTAGGCATTGCTCCCGCCTAGCCAGAATCCTACAATACACTGGTGAGGGGCAACATCCCCAAAACAGCTGTCTGTGGAAGGATACCTGGACTTGGTATTGTGTTGGATATTCACTGACAAGGCCACTTAAAGCAAATGTACCAGCAGGTACATAGCTTTAAGGTTTATACATCAATAGACAGGCACTGTCACAGGGATGTCGGTGACGCGGTCTTTTTCTGGAACTGCGGCCCGGTTCCTGCACACAGCGCCGGTCTATTTCTGGCCACTATCCCAACATGAAGCATTGAAGGCGGGCTGCCTCTCCAAGTATGACGTTCTGAGCTCCCCTCTGTGACGCGGCTCCATTGGACTAAATAGAGCCGTGTCACAGAGGGGAGGGCCGATCACACTGGGGGCCTCTACTCCAGTGCCTCAGCTCAGGATGGAGGCAGGGAAAGGACCGCGGCACCATCATCCCCGTGCCGGTGCCAGTCTATTGATATATAAATCTTAAAGCTATGTCCCTTTTTCTAGAGGAAAAGAAAAGCAGATTCTTTCCTCCAATCCTAGAAAACCGCTTTAATATACTAATAGACCAATCTTGTGCAGCACGAAATCCCCTGGTATTCTTTAATTTTCAGCTTCTTGCTGTGACACACAGAGAATAATGGATTCTAGTCTTCCACGGTCTTGTAATGTGAACATGTCCAAAGTCCAGGCCCATGTTCGACACCTTCCTCATCCTCACATCTCCCTGAGCCCGCACACAGATGTCACGGCCGCGGCGGCTTCCCGTGTCCCGGGTTGCCGCCGCGACCGCCTCCTGTCCCGTGCAGCCGCCGGGGTCCTTGTGTAGGGACCCGGCGCTGCTGCTGCTTCGGCCCCTGGGGCGCCTCACCTCTCCTCCGTGCATGTCGCGGTCTGTGCCGGCCGGCGCGCGCGCCCCCGCCTCCTAGGGCGCGCGCGCCGGCTGTCTCAGATTTAAAGGGGCAGTGCGCTCCTAATTGGTAGTTGCACCCAATCACTCCCCTATAAATCCCAGCATGCCCTGTCCCCTGTGTTGGAGCCTCTACATGCTTCCCATAGCGTTGGCCCAGCCCCCTGTTGTTCCTGTGTCCTATTCCGCTACCTGGTCCCAAGTCCCTGTTCCTGAGTCCTATCCGTTACCTGGTCCCAAGTCCCTGTTCCTGAGTCCTATCCGTTACCTGGTCCCTAGTCCCTGTTCCTGGTTCCTGTTTCCCTGTCACTCCATCTGTTCCTGCGTTCAGCCTGTCACGTGCGCTCTCACCTGCAGACCATTGCCAGTGCCATCTCCTGCCTACTGCTCCTGCCACGCCTCGCCTGCCGACTCCAGCAACCAAGCCAGGGGTAGCGACCTGGGGGTCGCCTGCCGCAGCAAGTCCATCCCGCCTTGCGGCGGGCTCTGGTGAAAACCAGCGGCCCCTTAGACTCCGCCCCCTGGTGAGGTTAGTGCCATCGCTGGTGTCGGTCCAGTGGATCCACTACTCCAGGCGTTACAGTAGGCTCCAACCATGGATCCCGGCGAGGTGCCTGATCTCCGTGACGTCGCCAGAGTGGTCACTCAGCAGGCGCAACAAATCCAGAAACAGTCGCAGCAGATCCAGCAACTCACTACCGCCTTACAGCAGCAGACTACTGCCCAGCGCACACCACCTCCTGACGCTTCTTCTTCACTCCGACTGGCTCTCCCAAGCAAGTACTCTGGGGACTCTAAGTTGTGCAGAGGATTCTTGACTCAGTGCACCATGCACATTGAACTTTTGAGTAGTCAGTTTTCCACCGAGCGCTCTAAAGTGGCTTTCATCATCAGCCTATTGGAAGGTAGAGCCCTGGCCTGGGCCACGCCACTGTGGGACCGTGATGATCCTGTTGCTGCCAATCTCCGGGCCTTCCTATTCGAGTTTCGCTCCGTCTTTGAGGAACCTGCCCGTGCTTCTTCAGCCGAGACTGCTCTCCTCAACCTCTCTCAAGGCAGCTCCTCTGTTGGTGACTACGCCATCCAGTTCCGCACCCTGGCAGCTGAATTGGACTGGAACGAGGCCGCCCTATTGGCCACCTTCAAGAAGGGTCTGTCTAGTCGAGTGAGAGACGTGCTCGCTGCCCGAGACCTGCCTACCTCCCTGAACGAACTCATTCTACTGGCCACCCGAGTTGATACTCGTTTTTCGGAGAGGGAGGAGGAGGTTCGGCATGAACATCTACTAAGCCGTTCCCGTCGCCATCCCCAGCTGGCGCCGGTTTTCCAGAATCCTGACCTTTCGATGTCCCAGCCCTCTCCTGAGATTCCTATGCAGGTGGAACGGGCTCACCTGACGCCTGATGAAAGAATCCGGCGCCTGGAGCGGAATCTCTGTCTCTATTGCGGTGGTTCCGACCACTTCCGGCTGGGATGTCCCCTACGTCCCCAAACATCCGGAAAATGCTCGCACCTAGGTCCGGTGGGACAGGTGTCCCTAGGTGTGAATGCCACCTTTCCAAGTCTGTCTATGCCAGTTTCCATCCGGACTCCCTCAGGACAAAATCATCAGACTACTGCCTTCCTCGATTCTGGGTCAGCAGGCAGTTTTATTGCGGCAACATTGGTCCAAAGATGGCGGCTACCCGTGACACGACTAGCCAGGCCCCTGACTATCTCCTCGGTCACGGGCGAAATTCTTACCGACCGTGTGTACTACCAGACCGCACCTTTAGTCCTCCAGGTGGGTCCTTTACATCAAGAAGAGATATCCTTCTACGTCCTGCCCCATTCTTCCCCCGCGGTCCTCCTGGGACTCCCGTGGCTGCAAGAACATGCCCCTCAGCTGGACTGGAGAACCGGGGAGATTCTCAGTTGGGGTCAGGACTGTTCCAACCAGTGTCTCAAGTCACCTCAGACCAAGTGTACTATGTCGTTTTCTGTCCCTACCAAGCCTCTATCCGGCCTACCGGCAGAAGACCAAGACTCGGCGGATGCCTTCTCTGCCGAGGTGTACCCTCTCTCCGTACCCAAGACTGAGGTCATGTCCTCTCACCACCGGGAGAACTTACAGAAGGACCTCGTCCACAGACCCACATTCCCTTGCCACGTTTTACCGCCTGATCGCCTAGTACCAGTCGTCACCTCCTCTCTTCGGAGAGTACCCCCCGGAAAGACTCATGTTCACCCTGCGCTTCGAAGAGGTATTTTGAAGTGGGGACATTCCTCGTTGGAGGCCGGGCACCCTGGAGTCCGTAAGACCGGCCAACGGATCTCTCGCCACTACTGGTGGCCCAGTCTATCCCAAGATGTCAAAGACTTTGTGGCTTCCTGTGCCATTTGCAGGCAAGAAAGAGGGGGAGGCCAAAGGGGGGGGGTACTGTCACGGCCGCGGCGGCTTCCCGTGTCCCGGGTTGCCGCCGCGACCGCCTCCTGTCCCGTGCAGCCGCCGGGGTCCTTGTGTAGGGACCCGGCGCTGCTGCTGCTTCGGCCCCTGGGGCGCCTCACCTCTCCTCCGTGCATGTCGCGGTCTGTGCCGGCCGGCGCGCGCGTCCCCGCCTCCTAGGGCGCGCGCGCGCCGGCTGTCTCAGATTTAAAGGGGCAGTGCGCTCCTAATTGGTAGTTGCACCCAATCACTCCCCTATAAATCCCAGCATGCCCTGTCCCCTGTGTTGGAGCCTCTACATGCTTCCCATAGCGTTGGCCCAGCCCCCTGTTGTTCCTGTGTCCTATTCCGCTACCTGGTCCCAAGTCCCTGTTCCTGAGTCCTATCCGTTACCTGGTCCCAAGTCCCTGTTCCTGAGTCCTATCCGTTACCTGGTCCCTAGTCCCTGTTCCTGGTTCCTGTTTCCCTGTCACTCCATCTGTTCCTGCGTTCAGCCTGTCACGTGCGCTCTCACCTGCAGACCATTGCCAGTGCCATCTCCTGCCTACTGCTCCTGCCACGCCTCGCCTGCCGACTCCAGCAACCAAGCCAGGGGTAGCGACCTGGGGGTCGCCTGCCGCAGCAAGTCCATCCCGCCTTGCGGCGGGCTCTGGTGAAAACCAGCGGCCCCTTAGACTCCGCCCCCTGGTGAGGTTAGTGCCATCGCTGGTGTCGGTCCAGTGGATCCACTACTCCAGGCGTTACAACAGACCACACAGAGCGATGATAGGCTCCGTCTCTTAGATCAGCTTCAGAAACAGAAGAATCCAGAAACTCTTGGCTCTCGTTCACTTGATCGTTTTATTACAGAATCTAGAATTTTGGCGCGGACATTGAAATAATTTATGGTTTGGTAAATGAGCTTCGGCGCAGACCTTGATTTCTAGTTCAATATACATGTGTATCTGGAGTGTAACATAATCTATATACAGCGCGAAGACCCGAATGTTTTACCAGCTCTGGCTGAAGCCCTCGGGGAGACGGCTATGCTGAAGTGATAGACTATGCTTAGATTACAGCAGATATGGGGCCATACATCATGAGCAAAGCAAGGAAAATAAGGAAATGGCCTCAAGGGGCTACTTTTTCTTAAACCCATTACAATATATATATGTGTGTGTGTGTGTGTGTGTGTAGCTACAGCAGAGCTTAGTTTGCTATTTGTCATAATACATGTTCATAACTCCAATGGTTCTCCTGCATACCATGTTTCCCTGAAAATAAGACAGTGCCCTATATTAATTATTATTTTTTTTTTTTTTTCAATTTAAATTTTTATTAACATTTTTTCCAAATTTTACAACATAAGGCTATGTTCACACTACGTATGAGACCGGCCGTTCCGTGACCCCGGCCGGGTCACGGAACGGCCGGTCTCTGGCCGGATCATCTGGTCTCTGGCCGGATCATACTTAAGTACCGGCCGGATGATCTTTCTGGCCGCAGGGCTCTGATGCGGGCTCATCAGCGCGCGCCCGCATCAGAGCTTACCATAGCTCACAGTGAAGAGAGCGGCCGGAGCCGCTCGCTTCACTGTGTGAACTGACAGGTCTTTCTGCGTCCGGAATTCACTGAATTCCGCCCGCAGAAAACTGACACAGATCCCGGCCGGAGCGTATACGATGTGTGTACGCTCTGACTGGGATCCAATTGCACACAAGGCTATGTCCCACCCCGCAAAACTATGGCCGTAGTTCTTCGGCGAGAACTAAGGCCGTAGTTTTATGTAGTGTGAACATAGCCTAAAAACGAAACCAGCTGACTAAGCCATCGGCCTTTACAAGCAAAACAGTACTTAATATAACCAGCACACAGTCCGATGTTCAATGCAGGTAAGTGAAATTAGGCTCACGGAAAACATGTCTACTCAATGTTGACATATACAATTCTGGGTAAATACACCCTCATACATTTAAACAGCCAGTATATATTAATTTTTGCTCGCAAAGAGGCACCATGGGGGAGATTTATCAAACTGGTGTAAAGGAGAATTGTCTTATGGTGCATTTACACAGAGAGATTATCTGATAGATTATCTGCCAAAGATTTGAAGCCAAAGCCAGGAATGGATTTGAAAAGAGGACAAATCTCAGTGTTTCTTTTATGACCTGATCTCTGTTTATAGTCTGTTTCTGGCTTTGGCTTCAAATCTTTGGCAGATAATCTGTCAGATAATCTTTCTGTGTAAATGGATCCTTCGTTGCCCCTAGCAACCAATAAGATTCCACATTTCATTTTCCAAAGAGTCTGTTAGGAATGAAAGGTGGAATCTGATTGGTTGCTAGGGGCAATCGAGCAAGTTCTACTTTACACCAGTTTGATAAATCTCCCCCTATGTCTTATTTTTGGGGAATGTCTTATTTCTCTCCTCCCGGCCTTCCCCCAGCTCTCCTCCTGGCTTTCCCTTCGGCTCTCCCCTCCACCGTTCCCCTAGGCTTTCCACCAAGCATACTTACCAACATCCTGTAGGTGAGCCTAACCAGGAGCGTGAGGCAGGGTGTCGGGATGTGCAACAGCAGGGCGTCGGGGTGCACGGCAGGATATGGGGGCCATGGACCAGTATGCCTGCCGCACCAGCTGTCAAGGTCCACAAGGGGATTAGTTGAGTGGCAGGGATCAGCGGGTAGGGGTTAGCGGCTGTACTTTCAGGGAGGTGCCTCACTTTGGGGGGGGGCCTTATTTTAGGCTACTTGGTAGGCTAGTTGGGGTGTCTTAGGAGGATGTCTTATTTTCCGGGAAATGCAGTAGTAGAAAACACAGACAAAAGGTTTCAATTTAGCCGCAGTCACCAATAGAACACCAACTTTTCCAGTACTAAGCGATTGCCAATGACTAAAAGAAAAAAATCTTCTAGCCTTAAATTTCGTCCCTACATTGTTGGTACAAGAGTTATGGTGTGGAGAAGCAGGGATCAGTTTTAGCCACATGAAATGATAGAGTGAGCTGAATCTTTATGAGTAATGCTGGGTTTACACGGAACGATAATTCGCCCAATCGAGCGATTAACGATTTTGAAGCAACAATTTTATTTTTATAACGATCAGCATTTAGACTGAGAAAAATCGTTAGAAGATTCGTGAGAAAATTCGTTATTGCGATCGTTTTTGAGATCGTTTAATGGTGCGTTTACACAGAGAGATTTATCTGACAGATTTTTGAAGCCAAAGCCAGGAACAGACTATAAAATGGGTGCAGGTCATAAAGGAAATACTGAGATTCCCTGTCTTTTCAAGTCCATTCCGGACTTTGGCTTCCAAAATTGGTCAGATAAATCTGCCTGTGTAAACGCACCATAAGCCCATCTTTCACATAGGGTGAATCTTTGAAAGACTGTTTACACGAAGCGATCCGCGAATATTTAGCAAACGACGGACGACGATTTGAGAACATGTTGAAAGATCAAAATGAATGATTTTTCGCTCATCACCTGATCGTTCGCTGTGTTTGCACGGAACGATAATCGCTCAAATGCGATCATTATAGCGAAAATTCTAACGATAATCGTTCCGTGTAAACGCAGCATAAGGTTAAGCTCACACCTGTTATAACTTCTGTTTTTCTAGTTCACAATAGACACCAGCAGAGCCCAACAAGCCCCATTAACTTCTATTGGGCTCCATTGTGTCTGTCATTGTTATGGTAGAAGTAGCACTACACGCAGGGCCGCTTCTGCCATGAGGCAAAATGAGTATTCTGCAGATTCTGCGGTCTAGCAGGGGGCGGCGTAATGTTCCCCCTGCTGTCATTTTTGTCAAGTTTCACTTAACAAAAATGACAGCAGCCCTGCAGCCGGACACCTGTCCGGCCGCAGCCGGCCCTGCCGTCCACGATCACTGCTGTTCCCACGTCTCGCTGGGCTCCTGCGACGTCACCCAGCAGCTCTCCTTGCCCCCTCATGGCTGTGGTGAGTGCCCGGGGTCGGAGGGGGTCGCGCTGTGTCGATCGGGTGTCCGGGGCGGGGGGGGGGGGAGTGTTAGGCTTGCTGGGGGGGGGGGGTTTGCGGGCGCTAGTGCGAGGGGTGGGGGGTGTCCGGCCGCTAGTGAAGGGGCGGCCCTCTGAGATTTGCCTCGGGCGGCAGAGACCCCAGAATCGGCCCTGACTACACGCTGCACTATTCTAGGCCCCAAGTGACCATTCAACAGATAGATAGATAGATAGATAGATAGATAGATAGATAGATGATAGATAGATAGATAGATAGATAGATAGATAGATAGATAGATAGGAGATAGATAGATAGATAGATAGATAGATAGATAGATAGATAGATAGATAGATAGCCAAAGGTATGCCGGTCTTATATTAGGCCCCGTCCCCTTTTCCCCGGCAGGATTCACTAAAAGGCGCCGTCCGGGCGCCCGGACATGCGCTCAGCGTACTAAATCTAAATCAGGTGTAGATTTTGATCATGATTTACTCCTGCGAGCAGGCATAAATCATAATAAGTGAGGTGCGGGAGGAGGCCACAGGAGGCATATCTGCACCTTCTCCCCGGCGTACGCCTGGGGCGGACGCTTTGTAAATGTCCCCCAATGTGTTCTAGAGTTGGTAGAAGTCAATTGTGCCAGACCTTATTTTTACCCAGCAGAGCTGGAAGGTAACTGAGTATGAGTTGGGCCACCACAGAGTCAGAATGCACCTGTGCGATGCCCTGGCCCCTGGGGGCCACTTCCGCAGTGCTGGTGTTATGAGCGGGCAATGACCGGGGCAGCTGCAGGGGTTATACTTGTCACGGTATAGGCCTGAGGGCGGCACAGCTGTAGAGCCGGTCTGTGAAATCTGCGGGTGATGATGGGCATGCGATTCTTCGCTGCACTTAGTCAGGGCACCAGTTAGTGGACACCAATGCCAGGGTTCAGTAACAGCGGTTTTATTATAGATGAGGTAACTAGTAGCAACAGTTCTGTCCGGATGCAACCGGGTATATAGCAGGCTTTGACAAATAAGGCAGGAGTGGTGCTGCATAGGCTGTGAGAATACGTGCCGGATGATGGGAGTAGGAGTATGAGAGAAATAGCGTTGCTGGGTGGATTAGCTTGAGAATAATACTTGCTGTGAATCCTTGCAGCGATGAGGAGAAATAACGGAATGACACCCAGATGAGAGAAAAGAATCCGGTCACTTGAGCAGGCAGAAACAGCCGAAGACTGGTATATAGCAGCAGACTTAGTCACTCTTCTGTGGGAGAGGATAGAACCACACAACCTCCTTGCTTGGAAGCAGGGGGAAGACTAACTTGTCAGCAGGAAGTGGGAGGTCACATGGTTGCTCCTGGCCAGAGCTAGTCGGCCATTGGAGGAACCATGGTTACAGGTCACGTGATCAACAGCCTTGCATACCACTGTACACTGTAATACACAGGAACACATGAGAATACACATGAAAATGCACAATACCAGAGAATACTAGGGGAAAACCAGCAGCAGTTGCAGTGCAAACACTTACCAGAACAGGCATTGACACAGAAATAGAAATGGGCATAATAGGAGTAGTAGTCTGCATGTTCTGGGACACTGCATACCTCCCTAGCAAATTTGAGCCGACCTCGGCGAATCTAGAAGGCAGCAAACATGAATAGACTGGACAATCAAACAACAGGAATGAATGATGAGAGTGAGTGTGATGAGGTGTGTGTTTCCCACGCCCAAGGCACAGGTGAGAAGAGAGAGAGGATGAGAAACCCTAGTGGCAGGACTTCACCTAGGGGTGCCTAACGTACTCTGGCGACCAGGTAGCTAGTGCGTGAACCATCTGACGTGTAAGCCAGGACAACTTAACTGCTGGCGGGTGACCCTCAATATTCCAGCCAGTTAGACAGTAGGTTTTCTGTTAAATGTGTTACCCTACTGGAAAAGAACTGTGAAGACCTGTGTACTACCTTGGCGTGTCTGAGTAGTGTCTTGGATACCTGGAAGAGAAAAGAACAAAATAATAAAAGCAAACATACATGGGGAGCTCCCTTTCATACCACTCAATCACACACACAAGCACTCCACAGGCCAAACACACGAAAAGATATCCAAGGTGCGATATGTATGGACAAGTGTGAATGTTAAGTATGACTATGTGTGATAACTACTGTGTTGGGACAAGACAGAGGTGAACAAATACTGGAAACAAAAGGAAGGGAAACACAAAAGACAACAAATACTGCGAGGTCTTGAGGAGAACTGGCTCACATGAATCTGAATGAAACCTGAAAGAAATCTGAATGAAAATCTGAGAAAAATCTGCATACGAACTGGCTCAACTAAATCTTTCCAGCTATAGATATGATAATAATACACAATACTGAGACTGGATGAGAAAATACACTCCTACATAAACTGGACTTTCTCTGAGGTATATGTAAACTGACTTCTCTTACTCAGAGGAGGAGCTATCTGTCTTAGACACTGGAAAATATACTGTTTTACAAAAGAGGCACTCTACTCTGAGGCAATCTATGTAACCTTGTGCTTACTCAGAGGAGGAAATACAAAGACTCTGATAACACTGAAATGCAATAGTACAATAAGTGCAATAATGAAATAAGTGCAATAATACCCTGTGTGGAACACACAATCACAGGAAAGTGCATCAGGAAGGAATGGGTTAAGTGTCTCTGTTAGGTAGAATCTCTTTTAGGCAATTAGACATCGTCCATGTAAAAGGCTCTGGGACAGGCACTAGAGAACCTTTTGTTACTGTAAGTGTCCATCAGCTCATGGCTGGTTAGTACAGGGAACTTGGTCAGGAGGACCAGGCACGAACCTTGAACGTTGCAGGAACTAAATGGTGAAACAGCACACAAAAAAAACACAGTCATAGAACTCAGCCTTTGAAGAGAACACCTAATAGAGGTGTCCTGGAAGACCCCAAGTGGCACCCCTCTTCTTCTCCCAGGGGTAATACCGGGAGGAAGCCGGAGCAGGAGCCTCATCTGCTGCGGTGGTGACCACGAGGCTAGGGGTCACGGTGGTCACAGGAGAGACAGTAGGGGCCACATGGTAGGTAGTGGTGGTGGTCGCAGCTTTAGCCACGGCAGTGGTAGGGGGAGTCACCGTAGTAGCCATGGTGAGGGGGGCTTTAGCCACCGGAGGTAGCAAGGTTAGGGCCTGCTTGATCTCATCCGCCAACTTCTTGATAACCGGGTCGTCCCCAAACACCCACTGAGGCAGGGATGGTGTCCCGGGCCCGGGGAGCCTCCAGGGACTGGCGTAGCAGGTGGCCTTAGAGTTATCCCCCTGGCTAGAGGCAGGAAGAGGGGCGCCCGGAACCCCGGTACTCACGGATCCATCGTTTTCTGGCGAGGTCGATCCTCCTGTGGAGAAGGCAACCTCGGGAGTGCTGGAGCAACGAGATCCCGGTGAGACGCTGGTGATGGAGACAGGCTCTTCCTCCGGACCGTTGGAGACTGGTGTAGAGCCCCAACTGATATCGCTGTCGGAGGGTAGCGGCATTAGCAGGCACGCAGGATTGAGCAGAGGCAGACTCTCAGGCAGTGTAGGCATCACAAGCGCTGGGGCTGCAGGCAGGTGCTCTTCATAGGCCGCCATCTGGCGTTCCACTGGCCGGAACTTGTAGCAGGAAGGGGAGGAGCGCCAGGCTGGAGGATCAGGCCCCAAAGTCTGCCCAGCAACAATGACGTCAGTGGAAGCGGCCGGCCAATCAGGAGAGACACAGTCATTATCAATGGCGCCAAGCAATTCCCGCTTCTCGGCCGCATGGCAGTTAACCCCCTCCTCACCGGGGTATGGCGCAGCCAGAAATTGAAGAAGACGGCGGCCATCTTGTGTACAGTTTAGGGCCCGAAACACTTCGATCACCCCCATAGTAATCGGCAAAGTCTCTGGGGGGGATTAGCAGTACAGTTCTGGGGACACTGACAGTTGGCACAACACAGTCTGTATCCTGTTCGTGACGCCAAAAATGCGATGCCCTGGCCCCTGGGGGCCACTTCCGCAGTGCTGGTGTTATGAGCGGGCAATGACCGGGGCAGCTGCAGGGGTTATACTTGTCACGGTATAGGCCTGAGGGCGGCACAGCTGTAGAGCCGGTCTGTGAAATCTGCGGGTGATGATGGGCATGCGATTCTTCGCTGCACTTAGTCAGGGCACCAGTTAGTGGACACCAATGCCAGGGTTCAGTAACAGCGGTTTTATTATAGATGAGGTAACTAGTAGCAACAGTTCTGTCCGGATGCAACCGGGTATATAGCAGGCTTTGACAAATAAGGCAGGAGTGGTGCTGCATAGGCTGTGAGAATACGTGCCGGATGATGGGAGTAGGAGTATGAGAGAAATAGCGTTGCTGGGTGGATTAGCTTGAGAATAATACTTGCTGTGAATCCTTGCAGCGATGAGGAGAAATAACGGAATGACACCCAGATGAGAGAAAAGAATCCGGTCACTTGAGCAGGCAGAAACAGCCGAAGACTGGTATATAGCAGCAGACTTAGTCACTCTTCTGTGGGAGAGGATAGAACCACACAACCTCCTTGCTTGGAAGCAGGGGGAAGACTAACTTGTCAGCAGGAAGTGGGAGGTCACATGGTTGCTCCTGGCCAGAGCTAGTCGGCCATTGGAGGAACCATGGTTACAGGTCACGTGATCAACAGCCTTGCATACCACTGTACACTGTAATACACAGGAACACATGAGAATACACATGAAAATGCACAATACCAGAGAATACTAGGGGAAAACCAGCAGCAGTTGCAGTGCAAACACTTACCAGAACAGGCATTGACACAGCAATAGAAATGGGCATAATAGGAGTAGTAGTCTGCATGTTCTGGGACACTGCACCTGCTGTAGACAAGGCTGGACAGAGGACCACACAGACTGACATATCTCCTATGTGGAACCCTAGAAAATTTCCTAGTCATACCTAAGTCTAGAAAGAACTTTGCTCTTTTTTAGCTGGTGGACCAGCATCTTTTCAGCTCCAGTGTACTCCATAACCACTAACTTATGGCCAGGCCTTGAGACCAGTAGCTGCATAAGCCTATGCAGCTGCCCACTGTGGAGTGAATTGTAGAATATAGTGAAATCTTGGATTATGAGCATAATTCGTTCTGGGAACCTGCTTGTAATCTTAATCACTCGTATTTCAAAGCAAATTTTCCCATAAGAAATCATTGAAATGCAGACGATTTGTTCCACAACTCACAAATAAGGTAGGTAAGGTGTTCTGTATCAATAAAGAACATTGTATCAGTAAGGAAGGGGTTTATCAGTTAAAGGAGAAGTCTGGCAAAAAAAAAAATTAAAGTATTGTATTGCCCCCCAAAAGTTATACAAATCACCAATATTCACTTATCATGGGAAATGCTTATAAAGGGCTTTTTTCCCTGCACTTACTACTACATCAAGGCTTCACTTCCTGGATAACATGGTGATGTCCCTTCCTGGATAACATAGTGATGTCACTTCCTGGATAACATGGTGATGTCACTTCCTGGATAACATGGTGGTGTCACTTCCTGGACATGGTGATGTCACTTTCTGGATAACATGGTGATGTCACAACCCGACTCCCAGAGAGGAGAGGATGATGGCAGAGGGATGCTCAGTGTCCCTTCAGTGCCCTGTGTCCCTCAGTGTCCCCCTGCCATCATCCTCTCCAGCAGCCACAGCCCGCAGAGCTCAGGGAGTCTATCTATCTATCTATCTATCTATCTATCTATCTATCTATCTATCTATCTATCTATCTATCTAGGAGATAGATAGATAGATAGATAGATAGATAGATAGATAGATAGATAATTGCAGATTACAGCTCTGGGGGAACCTACATCTGTTTTCGCTGTTCTATAATACGTGAAGAAAATAAATGTGTTTTATTGAGTTTAGTGTCTATCTACGGTGATTTTAGTCGGTGGGAGGTTTACGCTATTCATGGACCTTTTTTTTTATAGATAAGTAGGACCATAACACTTTTATGTACACATGTAATGTTCTTTCCTGAGCTGCTTTCCAGCTTTACATAAAAAAAGATCAATATTACACAAGCGGCCTCCTGATCCCCCTTGCAAAGCTCCTATATGCCAAAAATGACATGAAATCCAGATGTCGGTGGTATTGTGAGAGGCGGCTGCACAGTGCCAGCCTCCCTCCTCATCCCTTCTACAGGGCAAAAGAAGTGGTTTTAGGGGTCTTTATCATTTTTACTGTATTGTTAACAGTCATAATCAGTGTTGAGCGAATTTGCTGAAAGTTTGGGTTCACCAATGTTCATCCAAACCTGAACGCTCAGCAATTGTCTCCCGGCGTCTGGAGAAGATGGATGCAGCCCTAGGGCCCCTGGGGAAACATGGATTAGATACATTAGATGCAAAAATTTGATCTGGTTATACAATGCCAGACTGTTCCCTATGGTCAAGGAGAATGGTAACGCCCACTTGTCAATTTATGCAAGGATTTCCAGTAGGATTACTAGAGGTATGGCACAATGAAGAGCTCCCCCTAGTGTCTGCAGGCAAATATAACATTGTTATCTATCTATCTATCTATCTATCTATCTATCTATCTATCTAACACAGGGGTGTCAAACTCAAATACACAGTGGGCCAAAATAAAAAAAATCGCGGGCCAACCTTGATAATTATTGAAGCGCGAATGCATGTAATAGCCAACTCCTCAATATTGCCCCATGTAGTAGCCAACCCAACCAAAATTGCCCCACATATTAGCCAGCCCTCCCAATAGTGCCCAAATAGTAGCCAGCCCTCCCCATAGTCTCTTTTATAGAAGCCAGTCCTCCTCTGTAGTCTCATATAGTATCCAGCCCTCCCCTATAGTTTGTTATATAGTAGCCAGCCCTTCCTCATAGTCTCTTATATAGTAGCCAGCCTTTCTCTGTAGTCTCATATAGTAACCAGGCCTTCTCTGTAGTCTCATATAGTAGTCAGCCCTTCTCTGTAGTCTCATATAGTAGCCAGCCCTCCCCATAGTCTCTTATATAGTAGCCAGCCCTCCCCATAGTCTCTTATATAGTAGCCATCCCCTAGACAGTTGTTAAAGGGAACCTGTCATCTGTGGATGCCCCCCCCCCCATACTTACCCCATCCTGCCGGTCCCACTCCTGATGCCGGTCCCGCTGGATATAGCGACTCATCTTCTCATGTAAGTATTAGGACCGTATCCAGGGGTAGGGTGGGTTCGGGGTGCCGTCCAGGGGTGACAGATTGTCCCATTGGCTTGGACTCGTCCTTTTCTGCGGCCCGGAGACAGGACATGTGATGACATCACTGCGCTGCCAGCGTCGGGACACCGCTCACATACTCCTAGGCCACAGGCTAAATACTGCCTGTGGCCTAGAAGATTATAATATGGGTGGTCCAAGCGGCTGTCTGGACCACCCATATTATATTCTAATGCAATGACGGGCCAGATGTAATTCAAACTCTGAATTGCCTGGCGGGCCAAAAATAATGGCACCGCGGGCCAGATTCGGCCCATGGGCCAGAGTTTGACATGACTGATCTAACAGAATATTGACAGATAGAGATAGAGACTCTAGGCTATGTGATCCATGGGCACATTACAAGGAAGGTTCATTGCCCGATAAAAGTGACAGACTCAGCTATACAGGATCTAGTTCCCCATTGCTGAGATGACATCCAGGAGCCTCTCTGCTAGTGATGCTGCCATCTACTGACTGCACTAGTTATGTCCTGATTAGACATAGGGGGCACAGAAGGGGCAGGATAAAAAAAAAGTAACATGCTCTCACCTCCCCCGCTCCAACGCTGGTGCCAGTATCCTGCAGCTCTGGTACCGGAGGCTTCTGGGTCTGAGTGGGGAACTGATACGTGATGTGTCAGGCCAGCTCAGCCAGTCAGTGGCCGAGGTGGGACCTAGCTACAGCCGCTGACTGGCCGAGCTGGCCTGAAACATCACGTCTCAGGTCCCCACTTAGACCCAGAAGCGCCTGGTACCGGAGCTGCAGGATGCCAGCACCAGCGCTGTAGCGGGGGGAGGTGAGAGCATGTTACTTTATCCTGCCCATCCCGCCACTTCCTAAAAGGGAGTTTCCCTTTAAGGGCCTTTTACATGTTCCTGTGGCAGATATTTGCCCTGGTGTAAAAGTAAAAGCGATAAGCTGAGGATGTGGTAAACGCCCGATCCCCAGCTGATCGCCTGTTTAGAACCTGCATCAAAATTTATGGACATTACCAGCGCATCTTCCTGTGTAAACAGGGCATGTGAGGCCGATAACAATAAAGGGATCTGTTTTTTTTTCAGATCACACAGCAGTACATACTTACCTAGTGCGCTGCTGCTATGATCCAGCATCCTCTTCTCTCTATCTCCTGTCCAGGTGCTGTATTTTAAGGCCCCCACCCCCTCCAGAATGATTGACAGCCATAGGAGGTGGGGTCTGAAGATACAGCGGCTGGATGGGAGATCTGGAGAAAAGGATGCCGGATAACAGCAGCACAGGTGGTAAGTATGTACTGCTGAGTGATCTGGAAACTGACAGCACGGATATATATATATATGTGTGTGCTGTCAGTTTCCATGGCTGCACAAATGATACAAGGATCATTTTTACAGCCCGGGTTCTCGCTTTATTGTGCTGTGTAAAGGCACTACAAACCAGTGCCTATCTCGCTGATTGGCACCCGTTTCGATCGTCCATGGCTGAGAAATTACGTAATGTAAAAGGATGATTAGAGTTTATTTAGAAGAAGGAAAAATGGGCGAGTGTACGAATATGATTGACTGTGACAAGAGCCGTATTGAGATGTATAGACTGGCACCTCCAAAATGGCCGGTCTTGTTGAGTGTTCCTGGTATACAGTGGTTAGTACCTACCAGGGTAATGAGTACCCAACGTTCATTGGTGAGTCTTGATCAGTCAGAGCTGCTTTGTTGGCACAAGGGAGACATGTACAATATTAAGCAGGTGGTTTTCATGCAATGGTTGATCAGTGTATATTACACAATAAACAGAAGGCATCTGCAGAATGATGTACATTAGTTAAAAATAGTCATTAGATCCTTTTTTGCCAAAATTATATTTTACAAAAATAGATTGTCCATATGTCAAGTGTGATAATGAAGGAAGAGCAGATTGTGTCCTGTATTATAGATTATATATAACTTTTATTTCCCAAACTGACTTTCCTGTTTAGAAGGGGTTATATGAGGTCAAAGCAATCACCTATACGATCTGTGGGGCCTGTATGGAGCCGGTGTCCACCAGGTTACGAGGGTCAGGTTGTGGATTATATTCAGTATGGTGGTATTATCCAGTCACTTTTGGTGGTAATGGTAATGGTCATGATGTAATAGTATTACTGTATACTTGTATTATTGGCAATATTGCTCTCTCTCAGTATACAGGATTTGGTCAGTACAATATGGCGGTAATATGTATTATGGTTGCCAACATTTGAAAAAAATTTCCAGGGACACTTTAGTGCTCACAACCAGGGGGTTGGCTTATTATGGGTGTGGTCTCTGAGGGGGTGTGGCCTATCATGGGCATGGTTTGCAAAGTGTGGCTTGTCACCAGTATTTTTGTTTTGTTTTTTTTTCAGAATTTTCCAGTCAACACAACACAAAAGGAGCATTATGTCACGGCCGCGGCGGCGTCCCGCGTTCCGGGCCGCCGCCGCGACCGCTTCCTGCCCCATGCAGCAGCCGGTGTCCATAGTCGGGGACCCGGCGCTGCTGTCACCTCGGCCCCGGGGGGCGCCTCACCTCTCCACGCTCCTGTCTCCCGCTGTGCCGGCCGGCGCGCGCGTCCCCGCCTCCTAGGGCGCGCGCGCGCCGGCTGTCTCAGATTTAAAGGGGCAGTGCGCTCCTAATTGGTAGTTGCATCCAATCACTCCCCTATAAATCCCAGCATGCCCTGTCCTTAGGGTTGGAGCCTCTACATGCTTCCCATAGCGTTTGGCCCAGCCCCCTGTTGTTCCTGAGTCCTATCTGTTACCTGGTCCCAAGTCCCTGTTCCTGAGTCCTGTCCGTTACCTGGTCCCAAGTCCCTGTTCCTGGTTCCTGTTTCCCTGTCACTCCACCTGTTCCCGTGTCCAGCCTGTCACGTGCGCTCTCACCTGCAGACCATTGCCTGTGCCATCTCCTGCCACGCCTCGCCTGCCGACACCAGCAACCAAGCCAGGGGTAGCGACCTGGGGGTCGCCTGCCGCAGCAAGTCCATCCCGCCTTGCGGCGGGCTCTGGTGAAAACCAGCGGCCCCTTAGACTCCGCTCCCTGGTGAGGTTAGTGCCATCGCTGGTGACGGTCCAGTGGATCCACTACTCCAGGTGTTACAGTAGGCTCCAACCATGGATCCCGGCGAGGTGCCTGATCTCCGTGATGTCGCCAGAGTGGTCACTCAGCAGGCGCAACAAATCCAGAAGCAGTCACAGCAGATCCAGCAACTCACTGCCGCCTTACAGCAGCAGACTACTGCCCAGCGCACACCACCTCCTGACGCTTCTTCTTCACTCCGACTGGCCCTCCCAAGCAAGTACTCTGGGGACTCTAAGTTGTGCAGAGGATTCTTGACTCAGTGCACCATGCACATTGAACTTTTGAGTAGTCAGTTTTCCACCGAGCGCTCTAAAGTGGCTTTCATCATCAGCCTATTAGAAGGTAGAGCCCTGGCCTGGGCCACGCCACTGTGGGACCGTGATGATCCAGTTGCTGCCAATCTCCGGGCCTTCCTATTCGAGTTTCGCTCCGTCTTTGAGGAACCTGCCCGTGCTTCTTCAGCCGA
Source organism: Dendropsophus ebraccatus (assembly GCF_027789765.1). Taxonomy (NCBI): domain Eukaryota; kingdom Metazoa; phylum Chordata; class Amphibia; order Anura; family Hylidae; genus Dendropsophus; species Dendropsophus ebraccatus. Next base: position 20,724,054 of record NC_091455.1, on the reverse strand, counting down.
GACTGCTCTCCTCAACCTCTCTCAAGGCAGCTCCTCTGTTGGTGACTACGCCATCCAGTTCCGCACCCTGGCAGCCGAATTGGACTGGAACGAGGCCGCCCTATTGGCCACCTTCAAGAAGGGCCTGTCTAGTCGTGTGAGAGACGTGCTCGCTGCCCGAGACCTGCCTACCTCCCTGAACGAACTCATTCTACTGGCCACCCGAGTTGATACTCGTTTTTCGGAGAGGGAGGAGGAGGTTCGGCATGAACATTTACTAACCCGTTCCCGTCGCCATCCCCAGCTGGCGCCGGTTTTCCAGAATCCTGACCTTTCGATGTCCCAACCCTCTCCTGAGATTCCTATGCAGGTGGAACGGGCTCACCTGACGCCTGATGAAAGAATCCGGCGCCTGGAGCAGAATCTCTGTCTCTATTGCGGTGGTTCCGATCACTTCCGGCTGGGATGTCCCCTACGTCCCCAAACATCCGGAAAATGCTCGCACCTAGGTCCGGTGGGACAGGTGTCCCTAGGTGTGAATGCCACCATTCCAAGTCTGTCTATGCCAGTTTCCATCCGGACTCTCTCAGGACGAAATCATCAGACTACTGCCTTCCTCGATTCTGGGTCAGCAGGCAGTTTTATTGCGGCAACATTGGTCCAAAGATGGCGGCTACCCGTGACCCGACTATCCAGGCCCCTGTCTATCTCCTCGGTCACAGGCGAAATTCTTACCGACCGTGTGTACTACCAGACCGCACCTTTAGTCCTCCAGGTGGGTCCTTTACATCAAGAAGAGATATCCTTCTACGTCCTGCCCCATTCTTCCCCCGCGGTCCTCCTGGGACTCCCGTGGCTGCAAGAACATGCCCCTCAACTGGACTGGAGAACCGGGGAGATTCTCAGTTGGGGTCAGGACTGTTCCAACCAGTGTCTCAGGTCACCTCAGACCAAGTGTACTATGTCGTTTCCTGTCCCAGCCAAGCCTCTACCCGACCTACCGGCAGAAGACCAAGACTCGGCGGATGCCTTCTCTGCCGAGGTGTACCCTCTCTCCGTACCCAAGACTAAGGTCGTGTCCTCTCACCACCGGGAGAACTTACAGAAGGTCCTCGTCCACAGACCCACAGTCCCTTGCCATGTTTTACCGCCTGATCGCCTAGCACCAGTCGTCACCTCCTCGCTTCAGAGAGTACCCCCCGGAAAGACTCATGTTCACCCTGCGCTTCGAAGAGGTATTTTGAAGTGGGGTCATTCCTCGTTGGAGGCCGGGCACCCTGGAGTCCGTAAGACCGGCCAACGGATCTCTCGCCACTACTGGTGGCCTAGTCTGTTTCAAGATGTCAAAGACTTTGTGGCTTCCTGTGCCATCTGCAGGCAAGAAAGAGGGGGAGGCCAAAGGGGGGGGGTACTGTCACGGCCGCGGCGGCGCCCCGCGTTCCGGGCCGCCGCCGCGACCGCTTCCTGCCCCATGCAGCAGCCGGTGTCCATAGTCGGGGACCCGGCGCTGCTGTCACCTCGGCCCCGGGGGGCGCCTCACCTCTCCACGCTCCTGTCTCCCGCTGTGCCGGCCGGCGCGCGCGTCCCCGCCTCCTCGGGCGCGCGCGCGCCGGCTGTCTCAGATTTAAAGGGGCAGTGCGCTCCTAATTGGTAGTTGCATCCAATCACTCCCCTATAAATCCCAGCATGCCCTGTCCTTAGGGTTGGAGCCTCTACATGCTTCCCATAGCGTTTGGCCCAGCCCCCTGTTGTTCCTGAGTCCTATCTGTTACCTGGTCCCAAGTCCCTGTTCCTGAGTCCTGTCCGTTACCTGGTCCCAAGTCCCTGTTCCTGGTTCCTGTTTCCCTGTCACTCCACCTGTTCCCGTGTCCAGCCTGTCACGTGCGCTCTCACCTGCAGACCATTGCCTGTGCCATCTCCTGCCACGCCTCGCCTGCCGACACCAGCAACCAAGCCAGGGGTAGCGACCTGGGGGTCGCCTGCCGCAGCAAGTCCATCCCGCCTTGCGGCGGGCTCTGGTGAAAACCAGCGGCCCCTTAGACTCCGCTCCCTGGTGAGGTTAGTGCCATCGCTGGTGACGGTCCAGTGGATCCACTACTCCAGGTGTTACACATTACACATCCTAGTATATCACACACCCTAGTGTCAGGTCCCCAGTATATTACACACCCCAGTATCAGGCCCCCAGTATATGATACACCCCACTCTCAGGTCCCCAGTATATTATACACCCCACTATCAGGTCCCCAGTATATTACACATCACAGTATTAGGTCCTCAGTATATTACACACTCCACTATCAGATCTCCCAGCATATTACACACCCGACTGTAAGGCCCCCAGTATATTAGACACACCAGTGTCAGGTCCCTAGTATATTATACACCCCACTATCAGGTCTCCAGTATATTACACACCCCAGTATTAGGTCCCCAGTATATTACACACCCCACTATCGGGTCCCCAGTATGTTACACACCCCACCTCATAGCAGCATGCAAACTGTGGTCCAGAGCTAGCATTCTACTGACTAACTGTATATACTGGTAGTTTGTGCCCATATGATGCATCTGCTTTATATCATCATCATACTACTATCCCCTTCATCCTCCTGCCCCTCCATCATCAAACTATTACCCCATTCATCCTCCTGCCCCTCCATCATCATACTACTACCCCCTTCATCATCCTGCCCCTCCATCATCATACTACTACCCCATTCATCCTCCTGCCCCTCCATCATCATACTAATACCCCCTTCATTCTCTTTCATCATCATACTACTACCCTCTTCAATCCTCCTGTTCCTCCATCATCATACTACTACCCCATTAATCATCCTCCTGCCCCTCCATCATCATACTGCTACCCCCTACATCATCCTGCCCCTCCATCATCATACTACTACCCTCTTCATCCTCCTGCTACTACCCCTTCAGCCTCCTGCACCTCCATCATCATACTACTATCCCCTTCATCATCCTCCTGCCCCTCCATCATCATCATACTACTAACTTCTTCATGTTCATACTACTATCCCCTTCATCCTTCATCATCATACTAGTCCCCCATTCATCCTGCCCCTCCATCATCATACTACTACCCCCTCATCCTTCTGCCCTTCCATACAGCACGGTATGCTACACACTTGTACACACAGCATAGTATGCTACACACCTATAGACACACAGCACGGTATGCTACACACTTGTACACACAGCATAGTATGCTACACACCTATAGACACACAGCATAGTATGCTTCACACACGTACACACAGCATAGTATGCTACACTCCTATAGACACACAGCACGGTATGCTACACATATGTACACACAGCACGGTATGCTACACACCTGTACACACAGCACGGTATGCTACACACCTGTACACACAGCACGGTATGCTACACACCTGTACACACAGCATAGTATGCTACACACATGGGCACAACTTATCAAAGGGTGTAAAATATAGATGGGTGTATACTGCTCACAGCAACCAATCACCGCTCAGCTTTTATTTTACCAGAACTGGGCACAGGACGTATATTTGAGACCCCTTGTATATATTAGAGGATGGCCATCAGAATAATCTCCTCTTCTGGGAACTTAGGAACCCTATTTGACACTAGGTGGGACCACTACCGATCAGACATTTATTTAGTTTGTCTTTCCTCAATGGACTTGTTATATTCCATGTTATATTCCATTATACTATTCCATGTATTACTACTAATACATGTATGACATCATAATAAACAATACCTCTGCTTGGACACATGCTTCAGTCTACAAGGTCATTGCCTCCAGGCTTCACATTTTTTAAGAATAATTGAACCTCATCTTAGACCCTTTTCCTTCTGTAGGTAGAGAACATGAGACTAAGCCAGCCAACCATTGGTTTATGTTACTACTGGGATAATCACACTAGAAGTAACAAGTAATAGTTTCTAGCATTTCAGCAAATTATTGAGTTCCATCTAAAGGAGAGCACAAATCTGATATTATACAAAATGGGGCATTGGGCAACAAGAAATATCTGCTCTATCCTTTTGTTTTTTGGAAGATAAGTCCTCCGGGTCCTGTTTTCTGACTCCTTACCGCAGAAAGCAGCTATAAAGTCTTGGTCACTAGGTGGCTCAATATTCTGCTATCTGCTGTCAGCTGCCTGTTGTCAAGGGAAATCTGTCTCTAGTAACAGCTACATCAGGACAAATCACAGGATGTGAGGGCAAGGCTTAGATACTGCTATGTGCAGGAGAGAACCTGAGGAAGCCTCAACTACTGGCTGTAGTAGGACAGTGCAATGATTGGTTGAGCGGGCTGTCAGTGTACGGGCACCCAAAGAAGCATGCACACAGGTAAGCATGGTGTCGGGAACAAAGTTAATTTTTACAAGTGTCTGGCATGATACATTCTCGCAACGGTGTCGGGAGCAAAGTTAATTTTTACAAGTGTCGGGCATGATACATTCGCGCAACGGTGTCGGGAGCAAAGTTAATTTTTACAAGTGTCGGGCATGATACATTCTCGCAACGGTGTCGGGAGCAAAGTTAATTTTTACAAGTGTCTGGCATGATACATTCTCGCAACGGAATTTAAATTCATAGACTTTAATTAAAAATCAATGAAATCTGTTGTGAATGCGGTATGTGTGAAGGTACCCTAAAGGGGTTTTGTGAGTTTCGAAAAATATGTCTGCATTTTCCAGGAAATAGCGCCACACTTGTGCGAGGATTGCCAAGGATTGCAGCTCAGCCCTATTTACTGCAAAAGAGCGTCGCTGTAGAAATGAGCACCACTCAAGCATTTCACCATAGGCCACAGGCTGTATCCATGTTTTCCCGGAACCTCTAGGGCTGCATCCAACTTCTTCACCCACCGGTAAGCAAGATGATGCTCAAATTGTTCTCATCTCTACTTAGCTGCAATACCACACCCGACCCATAGTCAGATGTGGCACTGTTTCTAGAAGAAGGCAGATGTGTTTTTCGAAATTTAGACAAAACATCAGTAGTTCCCTCCTCCCCTCCTGACCATATACTGGCAACTGCACCATGCATCAACTGTATAACACCCAAATAATACCACCATACAGTGCTCAAATGCAGCTCTTACTCATCTCACTTACTCACCCCTTCACTTCTCTGTCTGCACAGTCCTGGCATATAGAATTATTGCCAGGTTGTCCGGGCCTAGACTAGACTAGGATCTAGTACTGCCACTCATGTATGGATCCCGTATTAATATACTGCGGGTGGAGGAAGCATCGGCTTATTCCGAGATTTGCCTACTGCTTGGGATAACACTAAATCAAGCATATGGCATGAGGCACACATGTTATAATAAATGTACTGTGCGCTGTATAGAGCGAACCTTCTGCGGGCCTCCTACCCTCTTATTGTGGGGGGGAAGGGGCCACAGGATAAGAAGAATGACTCAGGTATGAAGATGTGCTGACATCTCTGAATGAATAACGTTCTTCCTTCAGGTCTCGCTACATTTGGTCCAAATGCGTACGAGGATTAGTCAACGCTGCTGCAAGGGGTCCCAAACCAGCGGCCACGTCCAAAACATTTGTGAGACTCTCCTGGAAGTAATTATAGAGAGCTACAATAAAGGAGGACTTTCAGCCTCTCAGGAAGGGCCACAGATGTCTACACTCCTTCACTTTCTCACTGTATGATCCTCGTTGTCTACTATATAATCCATAAATGATTAGGAGGACAACAGTATAAATTATCTTAAAGGGTTTGTCCACTTGACAATCCATTTTTTCTAGAAAGGTCCCTCGAAGTTAAAGGGAATGTGTCACCTAAATTTTCTTTTACTCATTACAGTCAGATACTAAAACTTGTTCTATTACTCTAATCTATTTTCTGGCTGTAATTTTTTTTGTACATTGTTAAGGAGGCTGCCATCTTGCCAGAATTGTTTTGAACAGCATTTAGTGACATGCTTTACAGCAAGACTCATGGACATAGATGGCAATAAACAGATCCCCTTGAGATGAATCTAAAACATTACTGAGCATGCTCTGTGACCTGTGAAGAGGTCATTCCACTGGGAGCTGTTATTATCTCCTCTATCTACTGGTGTCACATGATGCTGCAGTGCTGTACAGATCACTTTACAGCCGCCTCTTATCACAACAGGAAGTCTCAGCTTAGTTTTAGTCCCAGTGGTGAGAATGAAAACTGCAAGATATCAGGATTATTTTATAATATAGTTAGAAAAATGCAAAAATAAAAAAAAAAAGTCACCAAAAATGTATAAAAAATATGTTTAAAGCGATTCTGCACCCACAATCTGGCCCCCCCAAAACCGCTTGTACCTTCGGATAGCTGCTTTTAATCCAAGATCTGTCCTGCGGTCCGTTTGTCAGGTGATGCAGGTATTGTCCTAAAAAACAACTTTAACCCCTTAGCGACCCATGACGTATCTGATACGTCATGGTGCCGCAGGGGGGGGATTCGTCCTTCTGCCCTTGCTGGTCCTCAGCCTCGCAATGACGCTGATCCCGACTCGGCAATACATTGCACTGGCCTGCAGCAGGCCAGTGCAATGTATCACCGATCTAATGGATCTATGCTGTGTAGATACACAGCATTGATCTCTATGAGAGATCAGTGCTGTGTATATACAAGCCCCCAGGGGGACTTCTAGTTAATGTAAAAAAAAAAGTAAAAATGTTTTTTTATTAATAAAAAAATCCCCTCCCCTAATAAAAGTCCAAATCACCCCCCTTTTCCCCTTTTATAAATATAAATAAATAAACAAATAAACAAACATGTTTAGTATCGCCGCGCACGTAATCGCCCGAACTATTAATTAATCACATTCCTGATCTCGCACGGTAATTGGTGTAAGCGCAAAAAATCCCAAAATGCAAAATTGCACATTTTTGGTCACATCAAATCCAGAAAAAAATGTAATAAAAAGCGATCAAAAAGTCGTATATGCGCAATCAAGGTACCGATAGAAAGAACACATCATGGCGCAAAAACTGACACCTGACACAGCCCCATAGACCAAAGGATAAAAGCGCTATAAGCCTGGGAATGGAGCGATTTTAAGGAACATATATTTGTTAACAATGGTTTGAATTTTTTAAAAGCCATGAAATAAAAGAAAAGTTATACATGTTACATATCGTTGTAATTGTAATGACTTGAGGAACATGCAAAACATGGGCGAACGGTGTAAACACGAAACTCCCTGAAATGAAAACAAATTCCTTTTTTTTTCAATTTGACATCGCAAATTATTTTATTCCGGTTTTGCAGCATATTTTATGGGAAACAAAAGTCTGTCATTGCAAAGTACAATTGGTGTCGCAAAAAATAAGGGCTCATGTGGGTCTCTAGGTGAAAAAATGCAAGCGCTATGGCCTTTTAAACATAAAGTGGAAAAAGCAAAAGCGCAAAAACGAAATCTGGCTTTGACCTTAAGGGGTTAAACTTGCAGCCCCGTGCCAAACAGGAGTATCTGTGCCCTAACTTTGAACCACCCCTCCGTCCCTCCTCCCCACCCTCTTCATCATTAGGAATGCCACTGGAACATTTTCTCCATGCTGAACATTGCACAGGTGTCTTAACGATCCAGCTCATGTGCCGTGCTGACACAGGTGATGAATAGGAGGCAATCTGCCTGGAGCATTCCTTATAATGAAGAGGGTGGGGAGGAGGGACAGAGAGGGTGTGCCAGCCTAGTGCATCACCTGCCAAACGGACTCAAGGACAGATCTTGGATTAAAAGCAGCTATCTGAAGGTACAAGCGGTTTGGGGGGGTCAGATTGTGGGTACAGAGTCACTTTAACCTAAAAAACATCATTTATACAATCAGTCATTTTCTGAGGACACTTTCCCTTTAAGCAGATAACATGCTGTCCCTGAAGATCAGTGGTGATCTGTGAGAAAAGCAGTGTTCATATTGCCTGTAGCACTACCGTAGGACAGAAGAAGTATTACATGAGTCTGGTTTAATTAACCCCTTAACGACTTTCAATCCATTTTTTTGGTCCGTCTTTTTTATAATGATTTTTTTTGCATAAAACGATTTTTTTAAAAAAAATTAATAGCAAAAGCGCAGTGTGAACTTCTAAACACCTGCAATAATTTAGCGGTTTTAGGGTACAAACACACTTGCCGGATCCGCAGCAAGTCCCCTCGCTGCGTATTTGCAGCAAGACTCGCTGCGGATGCCGGCCCTATACTTTCAATGCCAGACAAACTCACAGCAGGGATGTATATGTGGTTCAAGAACAAGCATACTGTCCCTGTATTGGGGATACTTTGGTCTCTGTGGTTCTTATTCTGTAACAGTGTGGTGGTATTAGATAAGTGGCAGTACTGTGTAGTCATGGTGTGGAAGTATTATTTGTCCCGTGTATAGGTCCAGATCTTGCCCTGAGACCTACAGGATTCTGACAATGTGATTGCCCTCACATCACTGAGCTGTAAGCTCCGTATCTTATTGGAAGGACGGCGCACACACATGGTATGGACCCATCTGGGCTCTGTGCCAGGCCTCTTCACCTGAGACCTATTAAGACAACTGGCAGTTCTCCAGCTTACACCAACATCTGCAAAGTCTATGACAAGCATGATAATCTTTTAAAGATTTGGGTTTTGGGGTCTTCTCAGTTACTGAGGCTTTGAAGCAGAAAGTAAAATTTTGGAAAGTGATTCAGTACCTTATCCTAAAATCATTTTATGTGGCTCTATTACACGGAGCGATAATTCGCCCAATCGAACGAGTAACGATTTAGATGTAACGATCAGCGTTTAGACGGAACGATATACAATTTTGGAAAAATGGTCATTGCGATCGTTTTAAGATCGCTTAAGCCCATCTCACACATAGGGTGAATCGGTGAAAGACTGTTTACACGAAGCGATCTGCGAATTTTTAGCCAGCGAACAACGATTTGAGAACATGTTGAAAGATAAAAATGAACGATTTCTCGCTCATCGCTTGATCCTTCGCTGTGTTTACACGAGCCGATTATTGCTCAAATGCAATCGTTATCGTGAAAATTCGAACGCTCCCAGCAGGTATCAACGGTGCTCCAGGAGTGAGACACGAGACCCCCATGTTATAGAGACAGATCCCTTGTTCTTCCTAGACTAAACTACTTGCAACACATTCAGTCAGCCCCCCACTTCTATGGGCAACCTCGGGGGGGGGGAGGGGGGGCGTCCCAGTACCCAACGTTTTTGTGTCCGTCAAAAAAAAAAACGGATCCGTTTTGATCCATTTTTTTTTTTATAATGGAAGTCAATGAAAAAAAGGATCATAATGGATGCACACAAATGCATCCGTTTTTTGCAATCCGTTTTCCATCCGATGAAAAAAACGGATTCCAAAGACGCAGTGTGAACCCAGCCTAAAGGTCCTATTACACAAGCCAATGAAGGGCCGATCAATATTGTAAACAAGCACTGATCGGCTAGATCGGTGCTTATTCACTGAGCCTATAATTTACACAGCCCGATAATCGTTAAACAAGGGCTGCACGCACATCGTTACGATGTACGTGCAGCCCTTGCCCAGACAGTTAATACATTACCTGTCCACTTTCCCGGTCTTCGCCAACACTCTGTATGCGTCCCGCCACTAGGCACCGCAGCTTTAAAGTGGCCGCTTTAGGGGCCTAAGGAAACGATCAGCCAATGACCTTTTCATCAGCTGATGTAATCAGCTGTAATAGGGCCCTAACAGTACAACAGGTGTAGAGAGAACAGACTATGGTGTTTCCATAGCATTATCATTCACCTCCATAGACTATGCAGTAAACATATATAAATAGCACATTGCTGTTTGTTGCAGGGACTTCTGTAAAAATGACTGGAGTCCCTGCTCTTTGCATAGATTCCATAGCATCCTAAGCTAGGGTCCAATGGAAACTACATACTCAGCAGAAGACTTACACAGAGCACTCACTGGACTGGGTGCAAAACATAAGGAATGAAGTGGAGATGCACATGTGATAGTAATCCATAGTGTTTTTTTAATTTTTATTTCTTTTTTTTTTACAATTATGCATGGGAAGGTGCTAAGACACAAAGACACCTATACTTTTCTCCCTTTGCCCTTACCCCACCGCCGTTCTCACAGACCTCTGACCCCATAGTGCTACACTTGTTTGCCATCTAAAGCTACACCCTTTTTCTGGTGACCACACAGGGGTCTAATGCTGCGTTTATATGGAACGATTATCGCGCAAATTTGCACAATAACGATCGAATTCAAATGATAATCGTACGTGTAAACGCAACGAACGATCGAACGACAATCGAGAAATCGTTCATTTTGATCTTTGAACATGTTCTTAACCCTTTCCCACATGAGGACGTAACTGCACGTCCTCGCGCGGGTGCGGGCGTTCAGAACGGGGCCGCGCGGCGACCCCGCTCTGAACCGCGGCGGTCCCGGGTGCCGCTTGTAACCCGAGACCGCCGGTATTAGTGGGCACGGTCCGATCGCCGTGCCCGCTAATACAGTAATCAGATGCAGCTGTCAAACATGACAGCTGCATCCGATTACCAGCTGCAGCACTTCACTGGTGTCTAGTGGACGTTGTCCCGGAGGAGCGATCTCCCTGTCTGATGCCGGCCGGGGACTCGTCCAAGATGGCGCTGCCGAAAGCAAACGAGTGCCGATCTCATTGATCTTTGCTGTATAAGTATACAGCAAAGATCTCAATGAGAGATCAAAGTGTATATACTAGAAGTCCCCTAGGGGGAATAACCCTAACCCCAGGGGAAATAACCCTAACCCCAGGGGGGCTTCTAGTATATGTGTAAAAAAATAAATAAAAAAAGTATTGTGTATAATAAAAAGCCCCCTCCCCTAATAAAAGTCTGAATCACCCCCCTTTTCCCAGGTTATAAATAAAAGTAAATAAATAAATAAACAACATGTTTGCTATCGCCGCGTGCGTAATCACCCGAACTATTAATTAATCACATTACTGATCTCGCACGATAAACGGCGTCAGCGCAAAAAAATCCCAAAGTGCAAAATTGCGCATTTTTGGTCGCATCAAATCCAGAAAAAAATGTAATAAAAAGTGATCAAAAAGTTGTATATGCGCAATCAAGGTACCGATAGAAAGAACACATCATGGCGCAAAAAATGACACTTGACACAGCCCCATAGACCAAAGGATAAAAGCGCTATAAGCCTGGGAATGGAGCGATTTTAAGGAATGTATATTTGTTAACAATGGTTTGAATTTTTTACAGGCCATCAGATACAATATAAGTTATAAATGTTATATATCGATTTAATCGTAACAACTTGAGGAACGTGCATAAAAAGTCAGTTTTACCCCAGGGCAAATGGCGTAAAAACACATTCCCCCCAAATAAAAGAAATGCGTTGTTTTTTTTTTCAATTTCACCACACTTTGAATTTTTTTCTGGTTTTGCAGTGTACTTTATGCAAAATTCAGCCTGTAATTGGAAAGTACAATTAGTGACGCAAAAAATAAGGGCTCATGTGGGTCTGTAGGTGTAAAAATGCAAGTGCTATGGCCTTTTAAGCACAAGGAGGAAAAAACGAAAACGCAAAAATGAAAATTAGTCTGGTCCCGAAGGGGTTAAATCGCCGTTTGCAAAAAATTCGCAGATCGTTCCGTGTAAACAGTCGTTCACTTATTTTACCTATGTGCGAGATAGGCTTAACCGATCGAATTTCACATGTCTTGTTTGGCTGGTCTGCCTGAGATCAGTGATCTGTATACTGTATTAGTCTACTAGGCATTGTTCTCACCCAGCCAGAATCCTGCTCCACACTGATGAGTAGAAAACCTCTACTGCTCGGGACAGTTCCTGACATGGACAGAGGTGGCAGCAGAGAGCACTGTGTCAGACTGTAAAGAATATACCACTTCCTGCAGGACGTACAGCAGCTGATAAGTACTGAAAGACTTGAGAGAAGTGATTTACAAATCTATATATCTTTCTGAAACCAGCTGATTTCAAAGAAATTTATTTTGACGGAGTGCCCCTTTAAAGGTAAATTTAAAACACAAGAACATGAATGTAACGCTATAAGAGGCCATGTAGAGCTTTATCTACTGATCTGATGGGACTTTATTGTACAGAAATATCAGTATTGATTATCCTGATATAAACCATCTACTTAAAGTGAGCATTATAACAATTATTATTTACTAGTTTACATCAGTGGCCCCCATTATGGTGTCAGATTTGGGCCCCGTGTTCTCAGTGCTGTATTACATATAATGTGGTAACCTAAACTCCCTGAGGATCATGAGGTGGAAACATATGAAATTCATCTTCAGCTAGAAGTCATGCAAAACACTTTAAGTATCAATCGATAATTGCACTTTCCAAATCATTTCACTAATGAGAATAATTTGTAACACTTGAGAGAATACAGACCTGTAGCCGTACGATATCCTGTTACCTGGGAACACCACCACCTCTCAGTCATCTGTCCTATGTCTTCTATTAGGGGGACCTGGGCGCAGTACTATTCTGGCACGAACAAGCTGAAAGTTTTCATGCACACTTGTCTTGTACAAATATTTACAACTTTTATTTATTTATTTTAAGTGGGTGTGGTTTAATAAGATGGGTGGTGCTTCCTGCATCCCAACAGATTTACTGTAATTTATAATAATAATTCCCAGCATGCAACATACCTGAAGGATTGTGCAGGGAAACAACTTTCTTCTTTGTCTGTATAAGATTATTTTCTTCCTTCTGGAGGAGAACTACTTTACATACATTTCTTCTCTAGATTTAAAGGGGTACTCCAACAAAATATTCTCTCCTTCTTTAATTCAACTGGTTTCAGAAAGTTATATAGTTTTGTAATATAATTTAAAATAATGAAAAAATCTCCAGTCTTCCAGTACTTATCAGCTGCTGTGTGTCCTGCAGGAATGGGTGTATTCTTTCCAATCAGACACAGTGCTCTCTGCTGCCACCTCTGTCCATATCAGGAACTGTCCAGAGCAGCAGCAAATCCACATAGAAAACCTCTCCTGCTCTGGACAGTTCCTGACATGGACAGAGGTGGCAGCAGAGAGCACTGTGTCAGACTGAAAAGAATACACCACTTCCTGCAGGACATACAGCAGCTGAAAGACTGGAGATTTTAAATCGAAATAAATTACAAATCTATATAACTTTATGAAACCAGTTGATTTGAAAGAAAAAGTTTTTCGCCAGAGTACCCCTTTAACTAGGTTTTGGCGACCACAGGTAATGTCACTTTGTGCCTACGAATATTTCATACAGTAATCGGCACGCGCCTTACTTGTCATGCAGCATTTCGCCTTGATGATCTGAGCCTTGTATTTCTCGCGGTTTAGACTGTAGAGTTAGTATATGTCTCCGTATCTTGTATGTCCTGTTACCGCGTTGTTATCATGAAACATCTGCGCTCAATGCATCAAACATCTGTTTCAACAAATTGTTTCCTGGTTTTGAGTCATTTGTACGTTTCTTCAATCACACGAGCCAAGATTTTACTGTTTTAATGAAGCTCGGTTGCAATATACTTGGTGGCGTTTCAACAATACATGCGTGTGTACGGAGATGGGGGAAACCTTAAAGGGGAACTCCTGCAGCATCTCCTGTTCTATTCAATCAAAATCCTTCTAGTGTAAAACATAAAATAACAGACACTGAGGAGAGGAGAGGAGAGGAGGGGGATGCAGCTGCAGCTTCTCAGTATTTTAGTAACACAACAAAGGGTGTAAGAGCAGCAAGAGAGAGATATCTGATTGGTTTAGAGCACACAACACAGCTCTGACATCACACCAGAAATACTCCACCCACCTAGCAAGCATAGCTAGAATACTTAAAGGGGTGTTTCTATCTAAAAAAAAAAATGGCATATAGTTAGTATATACCTTTACTATGACTGTGGCTGTAATACCCTCTTTCCCCAAAATAAGACATCCCCTGAAAATTGCTGAATTGCTAAATATAAGGCCTCCCCCGAAAGTAAGACCTAGCAAAGTTATTGTTTGTAATAATGGCCGCCAAACAGAACACCGGAAAATGCAGCTTCTTTTTAGCCCGCTGCCATTGTCCCTTACCTTCACTGTTTATTGCAGAGCAGCTGCATGCAGGACATGAAAACTGTCATCTGCCGCCATCCCCGATGTTTCCTTCCGCCGCTGTCAGTTGTAAATATGCAGGCAAGGCATCAAGAGGCCCGTTACCTGCCGCCATCCCTGTTGTCCCCTACCGCCAGATGTAGAGCTGCACACAGTCAGCCGTTATCCTGCTGCCATACCGCACACTGTCCCTGCTGTGCTGTGCAAGTGTGCTTTGGTGAGCTCCCCCTGGTGGCCGTAAGCTGCTATACCATATACTCTGCCCTTCTGTGCATGTGACATGTGAAATCTTTGGGAGCAAGAATTAGTATAAGACACTGTGTTATTTTCGGGGGTTTATCCACATTCTGGCAACCCAGATTTTAACCACACGCAATGAATTCCCATTGGAGTTAATGGGACATGGTTAAAGACGAGCATACTTAACTCTTATAATTCGACCTTTGAGTGGCTGAAGAAGTTGGATGCTGTCCTAGAGAGACTGGCTATGGCTATATCCATGTTTCCTGGATTCCCTAGGGCGGCATCCTACTTCTTCAACCACCGGTATTCAAATGCCAAACGATCAGACCCTGGAAGTGGCCCTTCAAACCAAGAAACAGACATATTTGGTCTGAAGAGAGGAGCCAAGGGCCAAAAATTGAACACCTAAGGGGAGCTTAAGGCTCCATAGTTTGGCGTATTCACTGTACAGTTCCTTGAAATGTTTACGCTAGAGGGAGAACTACATCCGTAACTCTCAGGCTATGTTCACACAAAACATCCACGAAACTTCCAAAAAAGATGTTGTGTGAACATAGCCTCAAGGTGCCTCCTTCTCACCCAATCTTTCCATACACCTCCTCCCTTCATACACCTCCACTTTCTCACCCAATCCCGCCATTTACTTCGATCTTCCCTTCCAATCCCTCTGTACACCCCTACCTTCTCAGCTTACCCCTCCATACACCTCCTCCTTCTCTTCTGACCCCTCCATATACCGCCAATTTCTCTTCCAATCCCTCCATACACCCCCTCCTTGTCATCTGATTCATCCATACTCCTCCACCTTCTCTTCTGATCCCTCCATACACCTCTACCTTCTCATGTGATCCCTCCATACACCTCCACCTTCTTTTCCGATCCCTCCATACACCTCCACCATCTCACATGATCCCTCCATACTCCTCCACCTTCTCTACCGATCCCTCTATACACCTCCACCTTCTCACGCTATCCCTCCATACTCATCCACCCTTTTTTCCGATCCCTCCATACACCTTCATCTTCTCTTCTGATCCCTCCATATACCTCCACATTCTCACTCGATCTCTCCATACACCTCCACCTTTTCTTCCGATTCCTCCATACACCTCCACCTTCTCAGCCAATCCCTCCATACACCTCCACCTTCTCGCCTGATTCCTCCATAAACCTCCACCTTCTCACGCGATCCCTCCATACACCTCCGCTCCACCTCCTCTTCCGATCCCTCCATATACCTCCATCTTCTCTTTCGATTCCTCCATACACCTTCACTTTCTCACCTGATTCCTCTATACACCTCTACCTTCTCAACCAATCCCCCCATACACCTCCACCTTCTCACCCAATCCCTCCATACACCTCCACCTTCTCAACCAATCCCCCCATACACCTCCACCTTCTCAACCAATCCCTCCATACACCTTCACCTTCTCACCATATCTCTCTTTACACCTCCAACTTCTCACCCAATCCCTCCATACACCTCCACCTTCTCACCCAATCCCTCCATACACCTCCACCTTCTCACCATATCTCTCTTTACACCTAGATCTTTTCACCGATCCTTCCATACACCTCCACCTTCTCACCCAATCCCTCCATACACCTCCACTTTCTCACCCAATCCCTCCATACACCTCCAACTTCTCACCCAATCCCTCCATACACCTCCACCTTCTCACCCAACCCCTCCATACACCTCCACCTTCTCACCCAATCCCTCCATACACCTCCAACTTCTCACCAACCCCTCCATACTCCCTTTAACTTAACAGAAAGTTGAAGTGTTCTAAGTAGGGGCAGGTAAGGTAAGCGGTTACCAGACAGCTATGGCAGCTGCTTATTTTGCTGAATACAAAAGGGTTGGATAATAAGGCAAACCATTCCTCTCCCAAAATTATCTGTCGGAGAGAGCCAGAATATGTCGATAGACATTAGACTGTTGGCCAGTACCATCCCTTTCCGTTGATGTGTATAGGGGCGCTCATATAGAGCACTGGAGTGTTGTGTTTATAGAATGAGGAACAAATGACAAACTCTTTAAACTGAAATGACTGAGGCCATTATTGTAATTGAGACCAAACCCATACGTGGTTTCCTATTCACTATAGGGCAGCACCAGAGAAAAACTCAGATTAATGCTTGTTTTTTAATAATTCTTTACAATGACTTCTGAAATATTTGTCATCTTTTCGGCTCTATTAGCTTTAGATTTTTAATGAGCAGAAATTTCAAAAGCAACATCTGGGCACCAAACATAACAGAAACGAGCGCAGCTCTGAAGGTCACTGTGCTGCCTGTGTTTACTTTCTACTGGCAGCGTAAAACAGGAAAGGAACACGGCGGCTATAAACATGACACTGCAAGAATAGTCATGTGATTAGCAACCATTACGAATCTGGCGTCTTGCACTAGGATATTCATTGTATGCGTCATGATGGGCCGCATCAGTAAGAATATCCAAATCTGCACTGGAAATTGGTCTTTTATGATGGTGTAAAAGGATTAGGAAATATATACGCCGCACAAATAAAAAGAATGATGAAAAAGCTTAAAATTGGGTCTTAAATTATGTACTGAAATCTTGATCCCCTGCATGGCGTTGATTTTGTGCTGACACCAAAATCATTGTTAGTCATTGGCCAATCGTTCAGTGTAATTCCACATTGCTGGGATCAGATGAAGTAAAGGATTGTAGTAACTATCGTAACTAATGACCATCGTTCTGTGTAGTATGGTGAACGATTTCAGGTAGCTCTCGTTTGCGATAGGTTATCGCTAAAAATCGCTTTGTCTAATAGGACCCTTAGGGTACTATTACACGGGACGATAACCGGCCTGATTCAGCCGATTATCGCTCAGTGTAATAAAGACAACGGTCAGCCTATAGTTTCGGGCGCTGACCGCGCACCGATATGTGTAATAGTGGTGCGCAGCCGATCAGAAACAAGCAGATCAGCGCTTGCTTACAGTTGTTATCGGGCCCCTATCGGCCCGTCTACTAGTACCCTTAGTCTCTAGCATGGCTCCATTGTCATTTATAGCCTCTCGCAAAGCTCCCCTCTTATTCCTAGTCTCTAGCATGGCTCCCCTCTCACTCTTAGTCTCTAGCATGGCTCCCCTCTCACTCTTAGTCTCTAGCATGGCTCCCCTCTCACTCTTAGTCTCTAGCATGGCTCCCCTCTCACTCTTAGTCTCTACCATGGCTCCCCTCTCACTCTTAGTCTCTAGCATGGCTCCCCTCTCACTCTTAGTCTCTAGCATGGCTCCCCTCTCACTCTTAGGGCCACATGTATCATCCTGCGAACGGATGATTTTCGGCGGAAAGTGACGATTTGCGCATTTTTTTATACGCAAATGGCCGATTTGCGAATAAAATATTCGCAAATCGGCACTTTCCGCCGAGTACGCCAAGGGGGCGGAAAGGGGGCGTGTAGTGGGCGGAACGGAGGGCGCGGACTCAGAGTCCGCACGATTTACCATCCGTTCCGCCCAAATATACGCCGAAAACCTACTCCAGTCCTCAGCTGGCGTAGGTTTTCGGGGGTGCGCACCGGCGCGCACGGGATTTATGTAGAGGCAGTCCGCCTCTACATAAATCTCCGTAGCACCGGAGCTGTGGGGGCATTTTTAAGTCCGGCGTAAAAAACGCCAGACTTAATAAATGCCCCCCTTAGTCTCTAGCATGGCTTCCCATCTCATTCCTAGTCTCTAGCATGGCTCCCCATCTCATTCCTATTCTCTAGCATGGCTCCCCATCTCATTCCTATTCTCTAGCATGGCTCCCCTCTCGTTTTTAGTCTCTAGCATGGCTCCCCTCTCATTCCTTGTCTCTAGCATGGCTCCCCTCTCATTCCTTGTCTCTAGCATGGCTCCCCTCTCATTCTTATGCTACGTTTACACGAGGCGATTATTGGCCCGATCGTACGATTAACAATTTCGAGGTAACGATTTTTTTTATAACGATCAGCGTTTAGATGGAACGATATATCGTACAGAAAATTGGTTTTGCGATCGTTTTGCGATCGATTAAGCCTATCTCATACATAGGTAAAATCAGTGAACGACTGTTTACACGGAACGATCGTCAAATTTTTTGCGAACATGTTAAAAGATCAAAATGAACGATTTATCGATCGTTCGCCGCGTTTACACGTACGATTATCGTCGAATTCGATCGTTATCGCGAAAATTTGCCCGATAATCGTTCCGTGTAAACGTAGCATTAGTCTCTAGCATGGCTCCCCTCTCATTCTTAGTCTCTAGCATGGCTCCCCTCTCCCTCTTAGTCTCTAGCATGGCTCCCCTCTCATTCCTATTCTCTAGCATGGCTCCCCTCTCATTCCTAGTCTCTAGCATGGCTCCCCTCTCATTCCTATTCTCTAGCATGGCTCCCCTCTCATTCCTAGTCTCTAGCATGGCTCCCCTCTCATTCCTAGTCTCTAGCATGGCTCCCCTCTCATTCCTAGTCTCTAGCATGGCTCCCCTCTCATTCTTAGTCTCTAGCATGGCTCCCCATCTAATTCTTAGTCTTTAGCATGGCTTCCCTCTAACTCTTAGCCACTAGCATGGTTCCCCTCTCATTCTTAGTCTCTAGCATGGTTCCCCTCTCATTCTTAGTCTCTAGCATGGCTCCCCATCTCATTCCTATTCTCTAGCATGGTTCCCCTCTCGTTTTTAGTCTCTAGCATGGCTCCCCTCTCATTCCTAGTCTCTAGCATGGCTCCCCTCTCATTCCTAGTCTCTAGCATGGCTCCCCTCTCCCTCTTAGTCTCTAGCATGGCTCCCCTCTCATTCTTAGTCTCTAGCATGGCTCCCCTCTCATTCCTAGTCTCTAGCATGGCTCCCCTCTCCCTCTTAGTCTCTAGCATGGCTCCCCTCTCATTCCTAGTCTCTAGCATGGCTCCCCTCTCCCTCTTAGTCTCTAGCATGGCTCCCCTCTCATTCCTAGTCTCTAGCATGGCTCCCCTCTCACTCTTAGTCTCTAGCATGGCTCCCCTCTCATTCCTATTCTCTAGCATGGCTCCCCTTCTAATTCTTAGTCTCTAGCATGGCTCCACAGTTCACCACCATCTCTTCCCTTCTCATTCCTAGCCCATACTACGACTATGTTATCATTCATGGTCCCCAGTATGGCTCCCCCTCTCATTCCTGGTCTGTAGCTCTGCTCTTCTCTCACTTCTAGTCACCATGATACCTCTCTCATTTTTGGTCCTAGCATGAATCCCTCTTTATTTCTGGTCCCCATCATGGCTCCTTTTTCATTACTAGTCCCCAACATGGCTTCCCATCCACAGTACAACTCTCCTCTCATTCCAGGAAGGGACAGTATGGTTCCACTCTTATTCCCTTTTCCTAGCATGGCTCCCTTCCTATTCTTAACTTGCAACAAAGCTCCCCTCTTATTTCTGGTCCCCATAGCCCACCTCTCATTCTTATACTGTATAGTATACTAGCATACGATAAGACCACCAACTAAGCTTGTCCCTCTTCCTCAGTGCTGAACCTCACAGCTCAGCAACATTTTCTCACTCGATGTTCTCCTGCTCAGTAATCTCACTGGCTGTTACGTGCAGCACAATGTGATCCATACCCTACCCTAGGTTGATGGCCTCTTCTCTCTCTACAATTGTGTCTTTTATCATGCGTCAAGTTCCTGACCTCCACCATGGCTCCTTTTCTCATCCCTAGCCCTGAGGCTGACTCCCTTCTTTAGAAGGGGCACCCAGCCTCACTCTCCTCTCATTCATAGTCCATAGAAACTCATCTCATTTCTGGTCATCATGATTCCCTGTCTCATTTCTACTCCCCAACATGGCTCCCCCTTTCATTTTTGGTCCTTAGCATGGCTCCCCCTTTCACTTCTGGTCTTGTCTTAAACGGGATATCCAGAGAACAGGAAAGGTTCTACCTTTTCTGCTCTCCTGCGCTCCACTTCCCCCTCTGCCTGTCCATGCTAATACTTCTGCAGACAAGGAGGGCAGGAGCATGTTGTAGGCTGCCTGATGTTCCAAATGTCACAGTGACATTGGGCAGCTATTAGACATTGCGCACGGGCGTGGTTTTGCAATGCCCACAGCGCCCGTAGCCCTCTCATCTGTGGAAGTTCCTTGCACGGATGGGCAGACAGAGGTAGTGGAGCACCAGAGAGCAGAAAAGGTAGGTCCTTTCCTGCTCTTTGGATATCCCCCTTTAAAGGGGAACTATCAGCAGGTTAGACAAATCTAATACACATGAGAGGAGGAAGGTATGCGTCTTATCTTCCTCCTGTGTGCCGTTCCAATTGGTTAGTTGTTTGCTCCACGCTCAGGTTAGACCGTTGGGAACACTGCCCAAACCCCATCCGGGGGCATGACAGGTGGTTGGCAGATCGGCAATCTCCATGGCATCTCCTGTGGATTCATCTATCCTTCTGATAGTTCCCCTTTAAGCTTGGCTCCTATCTTACTCCTAGTTTCCAGCATGGCTTCCTCCTCATTCCTATTGCTTGAATCAAAGTGGAGAAGGACAATCGTTTAATAAGATGTAATATGGTGGCAAGATACCTAGTGCTCCAAACTACCTTGTCCCGGCCCTGGTTTGGGAGGGGGAGCCAGGTTTAGGGAACATCCCCAGGCCTACGATCTACTTAAAGGAGAAGTCTGGTGAAAATGTTTATTAAAGTATTGTATTGCCCCCAAAAGTTATACAAATCACCAATATACACTTATTACGAGAAATGCTTATAAAGTGTTTTTTTCTCTGCACTTACTACTGCATCAAGGCTTCACTTCCTGGATAACATGATGATGTCACTTCCTGGATAATATGGTGATGTCACTTCCTGGATAACATGGTGATGCCACTTCCTGGATAACATGGTGATGTCACTTCCTGGATAATATGGTGATGTCACTTCCTGGATAACATGGTGATGTCACTTCCTGGATAATATGGTGATGTCACTTCCTGGATAACATGTTGATGTCACTTCCTGGATAACATGGTGATGTCACGACCCGACTCCCAGAGCTGTGCGGCTGTAGCTGCTGGAGAGGATGATGGCAGGGGGACACTGAGGGGCACAGGGCACTGGAGGGACACTGAGCATCCCTCTGCCATCATCCTCTCCAGCAGCCACAGCCCGCACAGCTCTGGGAGTCGGGTCGTGACATCACCATGTTATCCAAAAAGTGACATCACCATGTTATCCAGGAAGTGACATGACCATGTTTTTCAGGAAGTGACATCACCATGTTATCCAGGAAGTGAAGCCTTGATGCAGTATTAAGTGCAGGGAAAAAAGCACTTTATAAGCATTTCCCGTAATAAGTGTATATAAGGGCAATACAATACTTTAATTAAAAAAAAAATTGCCGGACTTCTCCTTTAATCCATCAATGTTCTCATCTGGGAATGAGTAGGTTCCCATACCTTCACCGATTCCACTGGATATGTCGCTCCCTTAGTTTACAATGCCATGTACTTTCCATAACAGTCAGCTGCAAGATCTTCCTCCTCAAACAGGTTGTAAGAGATTCACTTGACATGAGGAAGAGCGGGAATGTCTGCTCCTCAATATCTTTATCACCCATAAGAATAATTATAGCTTATAAATAAAAAGGAAGCTCATCAGACAACCTGAAATATGCTAAAACATCTTCATCTTCATTCACGTCTAATATAAAACATGCCTAGGATTCTGTGACCGAAGCAAGGTATGGGAAATCCAGCGATAAATCTGAATGTGTTCAATCTCCTTATGGTTCCAATTGGAAACTTACACCATAAAACACAGAGGGGACACCAGTGACATCCATCCATACCCTGACCTGAATGAACAACATTACCTAAATCATAGAATGCCAGATTGCATTTACAAGATCTTCTCCAGTTTTCCTCTATGTTAAGGAAAAAGAAGATTCTTAACAGATTATATTATACAGTATGTTGGAAACCCGGGAGTAGAGCCAGAGTACTGTAAATTTCTATTAAGTCTCATACGTAAAGCAAATGTACCACCAGGTACATCTATTTGGCGGCACAGGGAAGCTGGTACAGTGGTCTTCTTTTTGAACAGGCAAAACTTCAAAAAAAAGGACTGCGCGACCGCCAACCCCATGCTGGCGTCGATCCATTAGGGTAAAAACACCAAAGCGATATACCTAATGAGACATTCACTTTAAATGGGTTGTCTGGGACAATTTCTTAATTAGCCATATTGCCAGTGCTGCGGGGGACATGACAGTAATATATACTTACCTGTCCTGCTCGGCCACAGCTGCTGGTTCCCAGGCAGTCAGCTCTATGCCACTGTCAGTGTTTTGACTCTTTGCTGACAGTCCATTTCCTATGGAAGCAGTTCGACAGCCGACATTGTCAAAATGCTGACAGTGGCATACAGCTGGCAGCCCGAGAACCGGCAGCTGCGGCAGAGTGGAACAGGTAAGTATACATTGCTGTCATGTCTCCCGCAACCCCTGGGAGCATGGCTAATTAAGAACTTATCCTGGACAATCCCTTTAAGAGGGTTGTCTAATGTAGAAACAAATATTAAGAAATTCTGAGTTAAAAGGGAGGAAGACGTGTATAGTGTGAAGTGAAGTGCAAAGCTATACGATTTTCCTGACTCCTTGTAGCAATTAATGGGGTAATCAAACCTTTGACATACGTCTGTAAGATATTTAAAAAAAAATTATTCTAATGAAACAATAACGGGTACTTTGACATCAGCAATGCAAAAAATTAAACAAGCTACAGCACCTGCTGCATGCACTCCCGCCTGTCCTTTCTCTAGCATCATTCATCACAAGCCAGCATGCTGTTATGGCACCTCATTCTCCCTAAATGTCCCAATAATTATATATGTATCTGTGTATATGACAAGGAGATTGTTATATAGGCTGTAGGGGCTCTACTCAAGTGGGGATACCACTAAGGGGATAGAGCTAAAGCTCAGAGACAAGATCCAGGCAAGCCTCTTGTGACGTCAGAGGATGATGGGGGAGATTTATCAAACATGGTGTAAAGTGAAATTGGCTCAGTTGCCCCTAGCAACCAATCAGATTCCACCTTTCATTTCTTACAGACTATTTGGAAAATGAAAGGTGGAATCTGATTGGTTGCTAGGGGCAACTGAGCCAGTTTCACTTTACGTCATGGTTGATAAATCTCCCCCGATGTCTATAAAGAAAGGGAGGATATCTCTGAGTTGTATAGTGCGCATGCATCCGGCGGGTGCTGGATCCATTATGTATCACATGGCGCAACATGTTACGTACCACAGACATGTGAACCGAGATAAAGCACCACAGATGCCATTACTGGTAACCACAGTATTGTAATCCCTTTAAGGCAGCTGGTACATAGCATCATCGGACTGCATTGGTCCATTGTACATCCATTAGTAAGCTTTTCTTGGACTAGTTCCCTTATTGCTTCTGGGTCTTTACGACCAAGACGCCAGTACCACATATGGATGTAATCCTTGTGTTGTTCTTGTTGAGCAATATAGACACGGTCTTTGCAGGAAGCGAGAAGGGATAACTGTCAATCACCACTCACCTCACCAGGAGGTACGGACACAACTCCCCCCAAGTGTAATATCTATTCTAAAGCTAATATACATTAGAATAGACATCTTTATATGTATATGTAACTGTTCCAGGACCAGGGCTTGTACAGCCCTGCAATTCCCAACAAAACCATTGGTGGCAGCAGAGAGGCCTCATCGCCTCTTACTGCTGCTACTCAATGTAAAAATATAACTCTTATCTATCTACAGTGTTGGACTGGCCCACCAGAGGACCGGAGGATCTTCCAGTGGGCCCCCAGCTTTTGAACCTGCACAAACACTGACCGACATGTCGTTTCTCACTGGTTCTTCATTGGTGGGTCCCCAGGATAATTTACTCTGGTGGGCCCCAGATACCCCAGTCTGACACTGTCTATCTATCATCTATTTATCTATCTCCTATTTTTCTCATCTATCTATCTATCTATCTATCTAGAAAAAACAGAGAGAAAGTCGCACATCCAATTCGCATGTGGAGGGTGCTGCTGGAAACAAATCCCCAGGCGGGGAGACCCGACGGCGTCCCTAGTAACCGGGGACGCCGTGGTCTCACGTGATAGTCAGCCGGCCGTCCGGCACAGCTGATGCGGCTTTCAAGCAGGCTGAGTGGCAGATCGCTCTGCCACTTGGTCTGCAGCGCCGCAGCTGTATTGTTGCTGGATCAGGAGACCGGACCAATCAGTGTCTGGTCCGGGCACCTGGTCCAGTATAAAGTAAAGTGAAAGCCAGCTAGTAATCGCTGGCTATTAGTTATTCTGATCCCAGCTCCCCCTGTCCTTTTCCTGCGTATCCCGTCCTAATTCCTTCTGCCTGACTACTCGTGTTCTGACCTCCGCCTGACTCCCGACTATCCCTTGTTTACCGACTTTGTACTGCGTTG
Source organism: Dendropsophus ebraccatus (assembly GCF_027789765.1). Lineage (NCBI taxonomy): Eukaryota > Metazoa > Chordata > Amphibia > Anura > Hylidae > Dendropsophus > Dendropsophus ebraccatus. The sequence goes on along the minus strand of NC_091455.1, from coordinate 20,699,287 downwards.
CCTGTTTGGTTTGACCTGGCTTGTTCTACGATTCTTTATTGTGTTTTTGTCTGTCCGTGCTGTTCTGTGTTTCACTTACGCAGCGTAGGGAACGCCTTTGTGGTTGTCCGCGACCGTTTAGGGTCGACCGAGGCAATTAGGCAGGGTCAGTGGTGGGTTCAGATTCAGGGCCCACTGTCTCTGTCCTGTCTGTTCTTGCCAGTCCTGACAGAATAGCCAGCCATTACCGCTCATGGACAACCGGACAGCCCTGACTAATATTGTGGACCAGATGCAGGGACTCAACACGATGGTTCAGGAGCTCGCTGTAAGGGTCCAGGAACAGGAGACGGCACCCCGACAGCTCACGGTGACCTCCCCCACACCTCCTGAGCCACCTGTTCAGCTTCCTGATAAGTTCTCGGCGGACAGGAGGAAATTCCGTGCCTTCAGGGAAGGGTGTAAATTGTTTTTTAGGTTACGCCCTACTTCATCAGGGGATGAGGTTCAGAAGGTAGGCATAATCATGTCCCTCCTTCAAGGGCCACCACAGGAGTGGGCATTTTCTCTACCAACTGACTCCCCTGACCTACAGAGCCCCGACCAGTTCTTTTCCGCTTTAGGTCTACTGTATGATGACCCTGACTGTGCAGCTAACGCTGAACTACAGCTGACTGGATTGAGACAGGGCCGACGTCCAGTAGAGGAGTACTGCTCAGAATTCCGGCAGTGGAGCGGTCTCTCCACGTGGAACGATTCGGCTCTCAAATATCAGTTTCGGGTGGGTCTCTGTGACAGATTGAAGGATATGTTGGTGGCATATCCTACTCCTGACTCGCTTGAGGACAGCATGACTCTAGCCATCAGAGTTGACCGGTGACTCAGGGACCGACAGAGAGAGAAGGGTACCCCTGACCACCCTAGAGTCCCCGTATCACCGCTCTCACACCCCAAACCATCCCTCCCAGTCTTACCATCACCCGAAGAGCCGATGCAGTTGGATGCCACCAATGCTAAAGCCCGACGTGCCCATCGCCTGCAGAATAACTTATGTCTTTATTGCGGAAGGGCAGGACACCAAGTTCGGCAATGCCCTTCCAGGCCGGGCCCATCGCCGGAAAACTTCAGCGCCTGAGAGATTGTCGAAGGGGTCTCTCAGGCGCACAGGTAACCTTCAAAAATAAGTTATTGTTGCCAATCTCTTTGTCTGTGGGGAATAAAAGTATTAATGGGTATGCCCAGGTTGATTCTGGATCCTCGACCAGCTTTGTTAATCCTATGTTTTTTTCTGGTTTGGAGGTATGTCCCCTGCTGCTCCAGCGTCCTGTTAATGTTACTGGAGCAGATTCTGCCCCTTTTGCCCAGGGGAATGTACGCTATGTGACACCTTGTCTTGAGGTCAAGGTGGGGTCTGTCCATGTGGAAAGACTCGACTTCTTACTCATGCATAACCTGTCATCTGACGTGATTCTGGGGTTGCCCTGGTTGGAGACTCACAACCCTGTCTTTGACTGGCCCAATAGGGAGCTGGCACGATGGGGGCCTGGGTGTGCCTCCCACTGTAATGCTGTGTCTCTTGCGGAATGCTCCTCCGGAGAAGGGGAGGTTCCGGAATTTTTGTCAGACTATGTTGATGTGTTCGACGAAAAAGCAGTAGAAGAATTACCGCCACACAGACCGTATAATTGTGCCATTGAGCTACTTCCTGGTGTCAAATACCCTCGAGGTCGCATTTTCAATCTGTCCTGTCCAGAGAGGGAAGCTATGAAGGAATATATAAAGGATAGCCTGCGTAAAGGTCATATACGCCCATCTTCTTCTCCCATGGGGGCGGGGTTCTTTTTCGTCGGGAAAAAGGACGGGGGTCTCCGTCCCTGTATTGATTACCGGGAGTTGAATAAGATTACGGTTAAGAATCAGCATCCGTTGCCATTAATTCCCGATCTGTTTAACCAAATCATAGGAGCTAATTGGTTTTCTAAGGTGGACCTGAGGGGAGCATACAATCTAATCCGCATCAGGGAAGGTGATGAGTGGAAGACCGCATTCAATACCCCAGAGGGTCACTTTGAGTATCTTGTCATGCCCTTTGGGTTATGCAATGCTCCGGCTGTCTTCCAGCACTTTGTAAATGATGTTTTTCGGGAGTATCTTTGACGGTTTGTTGTGGTGTACCTTGATGATATTTTAATCTTTTCCCCAGATTGGTCTTCCCATGTGCTGCACGTCCGTACGGTAATGGAGCTTCTCAGACAAAATAATCTTTATGCCAAGTTGTCGAAATGTCAGTTTGGCCTCCAGGAGGTCTCGTTCTTGGGTTATAATATTACTCCCCATTCGTTTAGTATGGACTCGGTCAAGGTGGCGGCCATAAAAAATTGGGAACGACCTAACAACCTGAAGGCCTTACAAAGGTTTTTAGGCTTTGCTAATTATTACAGGAAATTTATTAAGGGGTTTTCCATCATAGCTAGGCCTCTTACCGATTTGACCAAGAAGGGAGCAGACCTTGTACACTGGTCCAGAGAGGCTATTGAGGCATTTGACACACTTCGGCATTCTTTCTCAGAAGCTCCAGTACTGACCCAGCCAGATTTCGAACGCCCGTTTGTTGTTGAAGTAGATGCGTCCGAGGTGGGAGTAGGGGCAGTCTTGTTCCAAGGGTCAGACACCCTTACCCACCTACGGCCGGTTGCATTCTTTTCGAAAAAGTTTTCGCAGGCAGAACGCAACTATGATATTGGCAATAGAGAACTGTTGATGACTGGAGGCACTTCTTGGAAGGGGCCAAACATAAAGTCACGGTACTCACCGACCACAAGAATTTAGTTTACCTTGATACTGCTAAACGTCTTTCTCCACGGCAGGCCCGGTGGGCGTTGTTCTTTTCTAGGTTCGACTTTGAAATCACCTATCAACCCGGTTCTCGCAATATCAGAGCTGACGCCCTCTCCCGCAGCTTTGATTTTGAAGTCATGCCCGAAAACCGTGTTGATGCGATACTAAAGCCTGGGGTTGTAATATCTGTTTTGCAACCAGACATAGTGACTCTAGTCACGCAGTCTCAGAGTATGGCCCCCCCATAACACTCCTGAGTCTCTCTTGTTTGTACCGCCGAATCTCCGTCTCCGAGTATTGGAAGAGATTCATGGTTCTGTGTTGGCAGGACATCCTGGTATTGCTGGAACTAAATATCTGCTTTCACGTCATTTCTGGTGGCCAACCTGGAGCCGAGATGTTAAATCGTTTGTGGAAGCCTGTGAAGTCTGTGCTCGATCCAAGGTTCCCCGTAGACTACCGGAGGGGTTGTTACACCCTCTGCCGGTCCCTACGAGGCCTTGGAAGCACTTATCCATGGATTTTATCACGGACCTACCACTATCTAGGGGTAAAACTGTCATTTGGGTGGTGGTAGATCGTTTTTCTAAGATGTGTCATCTTATTCCACTACGTAAACTACCCAGTGCCCGCTTATTAGCCACATTGTTTGTCAATCATGTGTTATGCTTGCATGGGATACCGGAGAACATTGTTTCTGATAGCGGTGTTCAATTTGTTGCTAAATTTTGGAGAGAGTTTTGTAGTAAACTGGGGGTCTCATTGTCTTTCTCTTCTGCGTTCCACCCTCAAACGAATGGACAGACCGAGAGGATCAATCAGTCATTGGAGCAGTTTCTAAGATGTTTTGTGTCTAATACCCAGGACAAATGGCGTGACTTCATTTCACTCGCTGAGTTTGCCCTAAACAACCATGAACAGCGCTCTACTAGTATGTCGCCGTTTTTTTGTAATTATGGGTTTAATCCCAGATACTCGTCCGTCCACTCCGCCGAATCTGTAAACCCTTCAGCTGAAGATATATTCTTGAAACTGTGCACAGTTTGGGCCCAAGCTCATCAGAGCTTGGTGAAAGCTCAAGAAACCTATCAAAAGTATGCCAACAGAAGACGCATATCTGGCCATCAATATGTTGTAGGTGAAAAAGTCTGGCTCTCAACTAAAAACCTGAAATTTAGAGTCCAATCAGGAAAACTGGTGCCCAAATACATTGGGCCATATACTATCGTAGAGGTTATTAACCCAGTAACTTTCAGGATTAAAATACCATCGTCCCTAAAGATTCATTCTGTTTTTCATAAAGCCTTGCTGAAAAAATATGTGCCACCGGTGTTCCCGTCACCTCCTCCTGCTCCACTAGTCGTCCAGGGTGAACTGGAGTATGAGGTAGAGAGAATTTTAAACTCTCGGTGGGTACAGGGTTCATTGCAATACCTAGTCCACTGGAGGGGTTTTGGACCAGAAGAGCGTACATGGGTGGCAGTTAGAGATATACACGCTCCTCAGTTAATCCGACGATATCATGCCCAGAATCCGTCTAAACCCAGTCCAGTGGATAAGGGTCCTGAGGCCCCTCATAAGAGGGGGGGTAATGTCAGGAACTCACCTGACCTGGCTCCTGCGGCGTCTTCCTCGGGCTCTGCTCCGGCGGCCGGCTCGAGAGCGCGCCGCAGTCTCACGTGATAGTCAGCCGGCCGGCCGGCACGGCTGATGCGGCTTTCATGCAGGCTGAGTGGCAGATCGCTCTGCCACTTGGTCTGCAGCGCCGCAGCTGTATTGTTGCTGGATCAGGAGACCGGACCAATCAGTGTCTGGTCCGGGCACCTGGTCCAGTATAAAGTAAAGTGAAAGCCAGCTAGTAATCGCTGGCTATTAGTTATTCTGATCCCAGCTCCCCCTGTCCTTTTCCTGCGAATCCCATCCTAATTCCTTCTGCCTGACTACTCGTGTTCTGACCTCCGCCTGACTCCCGACTATCCCTTGTTACCGACTTTGTACTGCGTTGCCTGTTTGGTTTGACCCGGCTTGTCCTACGATTCTTTATTGTGTTTTTGTCTGTCCGTGCTGTTCTGTGTTTCACTTACGCAGCGTAGGGAACGCCTTTGTGGTTGTCCGCGACTGTTTAGGGTCGACCGAGGCAATTAGGCAGGATCAGTGGTGGGTTCAGATTCAGGGCCCACTGTCTCTGTCCTGTCTGTTCTTGCCAGTCCTGACAGCTGCAGTCCTATTATCTTGATATCTATCTATCTATGATCATAAAAAGTAAGAAAGTCCTCCAGCACTCCTCTAATAAAAACAGATGGGTGCCAAGCGGTCAACACAAAGGACCAATAGTGCCAAGTGTATATAAAAAGAGAAGACCGCAGCACTCCAGATGCACTCAAAAAGATATGGTGTTTATTTTACCCAAAAACTTGCACGTTGCCCCTAGCAACCAATCAGATTCCACCTTTTATTCTCCTAAGAGCCTGTGAGGAATGAAAGGTGGAATCTGATTGGTTGCTAGGGGCAACTGAGTCAGTTTCACTTTACACCATGTTTGATCAATCCCCCCCCCCCCATATCTTTTTGAGTGCATCTGGAGTGCTGCGGTCTTCTCTTTTTATATCTAGGATCATAGAGACTTTAAAGAATTAGTACGGCCAAACAAACACTGGATTATAAAGTAAGATATGCAGTTAAGTCCATTAACATGTTCGTATGATGAGATGTGGTTTACATTATTGTATTGATGAAACGCATCCATAGACATTGCAGCTATAGGATTTAGCAATTCATAATGGGATCAGCAGTGAAATATTTATGGAAGGGACAGATGGATCCGCTCAGCGGCAGTCGGTATTAATCAATCCAATGACACGCTCCTGCCTCTGCCATCTCTGCAGTTTATGTACATTATCTATTACTAGAGAGATGATGGACGCCTGAATACATTGGTTATGGATAAAATCATTTGCCCAATACTTGGTATTTCTTATCTTAAAAAGAGAGGAAAGTGTAAAGTTCAGATGCCAGATGGAAATGAGGAAACAATTATGTTTAGTCGGTGCAAAAGTCCCATGCAACATGTCCCCATCTGTACTAAAGGGAGGGGGGGCATAGCTTATACTGAGACCTCCATGCCAGCTTCCTTATCTCATGTCCATTTTCCCAGTATTTGACCATTGGCAACATGTATGCACATAAGGAGATAGCTGTCAATCAGGGCCTATGCAATGTCCCAATAATGTTGCCATTTAGAAATCATGCACAGTGGTGGATCATGCACGTGTGTCAGTGCCCATCACCGCAACTCAGCCCCATTCAAGTGAAGGGAACACCTAAGGGAACTCTACTACAAACCCATCTTATATATGGTAAAATGTATGGGCACTTACTGAACTGATCCCGCCACAAGAGCTGATGGAAAATGGTGATGTGGGTTGCGACCCTATTCACTTGAATGGTAGAGTCACCTGGCAGACCTCGCAGTGCACCCCTTTCATTCATACCCCAAAGACTACATCCCCTAAATTCATTACGCCATCACCTTCATTCTTTCCTTCGGTTTGGGTCACAAAGGCTGGAACCCCCACCAATGCTCAGAGTCCTTCTCTTGCCCATGAGGAAATAGAACAAACTTGAAAGGCGTCCTCTGCTGCCAACTCCTGGCTGTTCGTAGAGCTGATGAGGCAAAACAACCCCAAAACAGCTGTATACAGATAGGTAGTGGCTTGGCATATATCCCCAGTCAAGTTCTAAGGCTCCTAGTTGGAGTGAAACCCTGACTTGAAGAGAAAGATACCATGAAAAGTGGTGGAAGAGAGCTAATTTGCATATCATACTTCCCAGAATTCCCAGTGGAGCATAAGTCTCCCTAAAGGGAACCTGCCCCCCTCCCGTGTCGGGGTGAAAGGCTCCCGCCCCCCGCTACAGCCCCCTATACTCACCTGATCCCGCCGGGTCCCACTTCTGGATCCGGACGGGTCACGGAGATCTCAGCCGCTGCAGCCCGGCGCGCACGCTGAGAGATGAGTCCAACACTCATAGAGAATGACGGAGAGTCCAGGTGACAGGTTCCCTTTAAACCTCTCCTCGAGGAGAATAATTACCCCTTCGGTCCTACCTCTGGTGATGTGAGGCTTGGTAGCACCAGTGGTACTATACCAGAATTTGCTACTAAATAAGAGATGGTGTTATATTTTTTCTCAATATGTTAGGGGATATGAGTGAGTGACAGAGTAATATGTGCTAGTAGGCCGTGACTATAGCCATAACAGGCACTTGCCGTGGTTTCCATGACTAGTACATTGAAGGTTACAATCTCAGGTGTCTTTCTTAGAATACTTTGACCCAGGTTTTGGGCTTTATTCCTATGACCTGTTCTTAATGCACACAGACAAATATACACTTTCTGTTTAGTATCGAAACGTGCAGCAATTCCAACGGGACGTCTCTGTTTAGCCTCTTGCCAGGAGAGATCTTAAAGGAGAAGTCCGGCCAAAATTAATTTTTGATATGTTGTTACTTATGAAAAGTTATACAAATTTCTAATGTACATTAATTATGGGAAATGCACATATACTGCTATTTCCCTTAATTTAGTAGATCAGGAAGTGTTAGAAATATCTCTGAAGAAGTGACGTCACGACCCAGGGTGTAATTCCTATGGAGTGTCCAGCAGGGGGCGCTCTCTATATAGAAGTCTATGGGACTTTATTGTTTCTATGGGTTTCTATGTAATGTAATGTAGTGTACAGTGCTTTATTGAATGAATACATCTATGGAATACTTTGGGGAGCAAGTGTCCTTGCTCCCCAAAGTATTGCATAAATGTATTCATTCAATACATAGTAAGCCCGCCGATCCGCCGCATTTCCGCCGCATTCCCGCTGATCCGACGCATTCCCGCCGATCCGGACCATATACATTGAACTACAGCTCCCATCATCTGCTTATGTATGAACAGGTGATGGGAGCTGTAGTTGGGTAATGGATATGACATGCCGCCGGGCGCAGGGGGGAGCCGCTCAGTACACAGGAGCGCTCCCCCCTCCTCCTCCTCCTTCCGGGATAACTTCCGCCTATACCAACGCTGAGTCCCTGCCTGGCCGCCGCTCTCCGCTCTCCCCCCCCATACATACCGGCTCCCGATACATCCTGGTGTCCGCGCTGATGCCGGGAGCCGGTATATGTGAGCGGAGAGCGGCGGCCAGGCAGGGAGTCAGCATTGGTATAGGCGGAAGTTATCCCGGAAGGAGGAGGAGGAGGGGGGAGCGCTCCTGTGTACTGAGCGGCTCCCCCCTGCGCCCGGCGGCATGTGATATCCCTTACCCAACTACAGCTCCCATCACCTGTTCATACTAGAAGCAGATGATAGGAGCTGTATTTCAATGTATATGGTCCGGATCGGCGGGAATGCGGCGGATCAGCGTGTGGCGGATCGGCGGGAATGCGGCGGAAATTCGGCGGAAATGCGGCGGATCGGCGGGCTTACTGTGTATTGAATGAATACATTTATGCAATACTTTGGGGAGCAAGGACACTTGCTCCCCAAAGTATTCCATAGATGTATTCATTCAATAAAGCACTGTACACTACATTACATTACATTACATAGAAACCCATAGAAACAATAAAGTTCCATAGACTTCTATATAGAGAGCGCCCCCTGCTGGACACTCCATAGGAATTACACCCTGGGTCGTGACGTCACTTCTTCAGAGATATTTCTAACACTTCCTGATCTACTAAATTAAGGGAAATAGCTCTATATGTGCATTTCCCATAATTAATGTACATTAGAAATTTGTATAACTTTTCATAAGTAACAACATATCAAAAATTTATTTTGGCCGGACTTCTCCTTTAAGTGTTTGCTTCGCATATTCCCATAAAGCATCACTAAGCCCATACATACCCCATCTGTCCGAAACCAGATTTAATTTATTTTTTTTTGCTTTTCTTTTGAATATATTTTAAAGGGGTACTCCAGTTCAAAAAATACATTTTCCTATATAATTGTAACGGACGAGACCTACCAGTGTCAGCACCGTCCTGTCCGCTCTTCTGCTGTGCTCCATGCTCGTCCTGGGGCGTCTCGTGTCTTACGGCATTTTGTCCTTCTGCTGCAATGACAACTCTGGCCACTAGGGAGCGCAGATGGCCAACTGCTCTCTATTTATAAAAGCATCTTTTCTCCACCTGCTTCTGCCGTCTGCCAATCCAGAGCCACTTGTACCTATTTAAACCAGCTCCACCCCCTGCGTTTTCATGACTATTGTTGGATTTCTGAGTTCCAAACAGAGGTGTCTGCCTGCTATTCTGCTGACTCTCTGTGGATTCTGACCTGATTACCCTTATTGCCTGATCCATGTCTGTATTATGTGCTTCTCCTGTTGCTGACTCGGATTGTCTGACCTGCCTCTGAAGGAAGGGGCGGAGCACACTACGGAATCCCGGAGGATTCCGCCGTTCCGCCTGTTCATAGACTCCATTCTATGCACAGGTGGATTTCGCTGTCATGTCAATGAAGTCTATGGCACAGACGGAAAAGCGCGAGATCGGGTGCGAACGGTGGAATCTGTAGCGGGTTATCCGTAGTTATTATCCGGGTTATTCCACAGTTTGCACATACCCTTACAGGCAGACACAAGAGTAATTTAGATAAAAAGATAGATAGATTAGAAAGGAGGGGGAAAACATTTTTCCAAAACCTGATGCCCCCTAACCCCCCCACCTCCTGATCTATCTGTTGTTTGCCAGAGTTATGGCAGTGTTATATACAGGGGATTGTTTATTGTTAGGTATATGGCTCCATTTTTATTCATGGCAGTTGAGTTGCAGTAACCCAGCACGGCCACTACACAATGTACGGCGCTGTCTCCTTCCTGCTTTGTTTTACATTTCCTTTACCATTTCCTTGGCAAACAGGGGTGTCAGCACCCGACCCAATAAGTTATTGATTGCCTAGGATAGTTCATCCGTAAATTTCCAGAAAACCCCTTTCTTTCTTTTTTTTTTTACATTTAAATTTTTTTAAATTATGTTTTTCTTTGAACAGGAATATGGAGACAGGGGATACAGGTAGCTGCCTAGGGCAATCAGAACACACATAGGGGGACATTTATAGGCCCACCCCGAATTGCCCGCATGCCTCTTAGATTACCGGGCTTGACCTGCACCTGCCAGGTGTAGGTTTCTGCAATGATCATGGTAAATCGGGAAGAGGCCTTCTCCTTGGCGTATGCCAGGACCGCAGCGTTCATAAATATCCCCCATAGTTATTATTGCAGTATTTACTCAGGGAGACAACCGTCTTCATGGGGGCTGTATACAGAAAACTAATGGCATTTTTAGTATGGACTGTTGCTTCATTTTTTACTTTAACCCCTTAAGGACCGGGCCTAAAATGGCCTTAAGGACCGGAGCAAATTTTATGAATATGACCTGTGTCACTTTAGTCATTAATAACTTCGGGATGCTTTTACCTATCCTGCTGATTCTGAGATTGTTTTCTCGTGACATATTGTACTTCACATTTCTTGCAAATTGGAGTCGATACTTATAACGAAACTTTATGAAAAAAAAACAAAATAACGTGAAAAATTGTAAAAAAAATGCATTTTTCCAACTTTAAAACTTTTCTGCTTATACAGAAAATGGTTATGCCACATAAATTATATATTAAATAGCATTAGCAACATGTCTACTTTATGTTGGCGGCATTTATTAAACTATATTTCATTTTTTTTAGACAATAGAAAGCGTAAAACATTAGCAGCAAATTTCCAAATTTTCTGTAAAATTTCAAAATCAGATATTTTTAGGGACCTGTTCAGGTCTAAAGTGTATTTGAGGGGCCTGTATGTTAGAAAGCCCCACAAAGCACCCCATTTCAGAAACTGCACCCCCAAAACTCTGCAAAAACATCCAGAAAGTTTTTTAACCCTTTAGGGGAGTCACAGAAATAAAAGCTAAGTGTGTAAGAAATTTGAAAATTTTAATTTTCTGTGCAGAGATTTTATTGTAATCCAATATTTTTCATAATTATAAACTTATTACCAGAGAAATACACCCCAATATTTATTGCCCCGTTTCTGCAGTTTATAGAAATACCCCATATGTGGCCCTATTGCGCTATTTGACGCAACCACAAGCCTCAGATATAAGGGAGCGCCTAGTGAATTTCAATGGCTCCGTTATATTTGGTCATTTCTGACTGTATCACTTCAGCTTGGCAGAGGCTCTGGGGTGCCAAAACCTAAAAAACACCACTAAAGGGACACCATTTAGAAAACTACACACCTCAAGGAATGTAACTAGGGGTGCGGTGAGCATCTGGACCCCACAGGTGCTTCACAGATTTTCCGAACAATATGGCGTGAAAAAAGACAAAAGTATTTTTTACACTAAAACGTTGTTCTAGCCTTCAATTTTTCATTTTCACAAAGGAATAAAAGGGGAAAAAAACACAAAACATGTAGCGCAGTTTCTCCCGAGTACGGAAATACCCCACATGTGGACATAAAGTGCCAAGCGGGCGCAGGACGAGCCTCCAAAGGGAAGGAGCGCCAATTGGCCTTTGCAAGCTGGATTTTACTGGAATGGATTTCAAGGGCCACGTCGCATTTACAGAGCCCTCGTGCTGCCAAAACACTGGAAACCCCCCACAAGTGACCCCATTCTGGAAACTACACCCCTCAAGGAATCTAACAAGGGGTGCAGTGAGCATATGGACCCCACTGGTGACGGGCACAAATGTGGAACAATGTGACGTGAAAGTGAAAATTTAGATTTTTTCACTTTCACGGCACAAATGTGCCCGTCATCAAGGGGTCCATATGCTCACTGCACCCCTTGTTAGATTCCTTGAGGGGTGTAGTTTTCAGAATGGGGTCACTTGTGGGGGGTTTCCACTGTCTTGGCAGCACGAGGGCTCTGTAAATGCGACATGGCGTTCATCATCCATTTTAGCCAAATCCAACCTCCAAAATCCAATTAGCGCTCCTTCCATTGGGAGGCTTGTCCTGCGCCCACATGGCGCTTTATGTCCACATGTGGGGTATTTACGGACTCGGGGGAAATTGCTCTAAACATTTTGTGTGTTTTTTTCTCTTTTAACCCCTTTTGAAAATGATAAATTCAAGGCTAGACCAATATTATAGTGTAAAAAATGTAATATTTCATTTTCACGCCACATTGTTCCACATTTGTGCCCGTCACCAGGGGTCCATATGCTCACTACACCCCTTGTTACATTCTCTGAGGGGTGTAGTTTCCATAATGGGGTCACTTGTGGGGGGTTTCAACTGTCTTGGCAACACAGGGGCCTTTTAAATGCAACATGGCCCCTCGAAATCCATTGCAGCCAAATCCAGCCTCAAAAAACCAAATGGCGCTCCTTCCCTTTGAAGGCTTACCCTGCACCCGCATGGCGCTTTATGTCCACATGTGGCGTATTTCCGTACTCAGGGGAAATTGCTCTACAAATTTTGTGTTTTTTTTTTATTTTTTAGCCCCTTGTGAAAATGAAAAAATCAAGACAAGATCAATGATTTAGAGTAAAAATTTAAAACAAATTACACTAAATGTTGGTCTAGCCTTGATTTTTTTCCATTTCCACAAGGGGTTAAAAAAGAAAATAAACGCAAAGCGTGTAGGGTAATTTCCCCTGAGTACGAAAATACCCTAGATGTGGACATAATGTGCCATAAGGGCACAGGGCAAGCGACCAAAGGGACAGAGAGCGATTTAGAGTCTGGAATGCAGGATGGAGGCCATGTCGCAATTACAAAGCTCCTGTTAAGCCAAGACAGTAGAAACCCCCCACAAGTGACCCCATTCTGGAAACTACACCCCATAAGGAATCTAACAAGGGGTGCAGTGAGCATATGGACCCCACTGGTAACAGGCACATATGTAGAACATGTGCCGTGAAAATAAAAAATACAATTTTTTTCATTTTCACGTCCAAAATGTGGCCGTCACCAGGGGGCCATATCCCCGCTGCCCCCCTTGTTAGATTCCTTATGGGGTGTAGTTTACAGAATGGGGTCACTTGTGGGGGGTTTCTACTGTCCTGGCCGCACAGTGGCTTTGTAATTGCATCATGGCAAGTCTCTAATGGGAATGGCGGCCATACCTATTTCGCTGGGGAAAAGGGACAATTCTAATTTATTTGGGGGTATTAGGCCAATTATTAGTTTATAAGGTTGAAAATGACAGGTGTCCATCAAATTCAACCTGTGTTGATCCAGAGGAAGGCAAAAACCCCTCGTAAGGCAGACGACAGTAGCCTCATCACTGGGAAAAAATTCCTTCCTGACTCCATAATGGCGATTAGAATAATCCCCGGATCAACGTGACCCCTGAAATAAGAATAAGGGACAGAATTTAGATAATGTAGAACTCCGATGACGTGTGGTGCGCCTTGAAGCGATCCAGTATGCAGAGGCCGGGGTGATCAGGACAGGTGTCACACTGGAAAATGGTGTCCTTCCTGATCCCCCTGTTACGCCACACTCTGCACTTCTTCTGGGGTCTCCTGTTCTCCAGTGTGGGGGACGTCACCTGGAAAATGTTGTCCTGGTGCGATACGGGGTCCTTCATATCCAGAAGCGCTGGGTCCACTCCATGGCTGCTAAATATTAGGGCGCTATTACTACTTCTGATATGTTCTGATCGTGTCGCAAGCTACAGGGCAGCGAGGGACCGGAAGAGAGGGGTGCTGGTATAAAAGTTATCCCCGTACGGGTGGTAACCTTTATCCAGCAGTGGGAAGATCAGTTCCCCAATGATCTCCCCACTAACTCGGAGGATGGGGGGGGGGGCATCTGGGGGCTGGATTCGGGTGTCCCTTCCTTCATACACTCTAAGGGTACGTGCACACTGCGGAATGGCGAAGGATAACCCTTTGTGCATTCCGCAGCTGGCACCCGCCGGCGGGTTGATGGAGGCGCGCGTCTCCGTCCATGTCATAGACTCCATTCTATGCACGAGCGGATTCCGCTCTCCGTCAAACGTGTTCATTCTTTGGACGGATGATGGAATCCGCCCATGCATAGGATAGAGTCTATGACACGGGCGGAGACGCACGCCCACATCAGTCCACCGGTGGGTGCCAGCTGCGGAATGCACAAAGGGTTATCCTTCGCCATTCCGCAGTGTGCACGCACCCTAAATCTGTAAGTGTACCCAGAGGTACTCTCACAGAGTTTGTAGAATTCCACACCATACCGTGATCTCTTATTGGGACGGTACTGGCGGAAAAGACGTGTCTGGGGGGCAGCGTACGCTACGCTACCCCCAGACACATCACTGGATGATGAGGATGATGAGGATGAATGGAGGAATACCATCTTTATACGGGGACTAGTATATGGGGTATGTAAATGTGTAGTGGTGTAGTGTAAAACTTTATTCCGTGTAGTGTAATGGTGTTTTTTACATGTTTTTTTAACATTAAGTATATAAAAAAAAATAAAAAATACGCCAAGAAAGGAGTTGCCGATAAATGCCGCAGACCTAAGCAGACAGTGGCTGTAGGATATAGGAAAAAAACACCCTACGCCAAAAAGGAGGAGTTGCTGATCAGCGGCGCACTTACGTGCGATGCTGATCAGCACTCAGCGGCGATAGGGTGCGGAAAAAAAAACCAAAAAAACTTTCTTCAACCCTATAGCTACTGATATGTGTATTATATACACTTATCAGCCGCTAGGGGGCAGTAGTACACAAACTCCGGAAAAAGCCGAAGTTTGGCGACGCTGGAGCCAATGATTGCCGATGGGGACCGCCGGAAAAAGACGAAGACGCCGACGAAGAAGAGGACGCGATTGGAACCCGGAAGACGCGATCGGGACGCTGGATCCGGTGAGTATGGGTCAATAACTGCTCTGGACACCTCAGCTACCTAGCTGAGGTGTCCACAGCAGGTATTTAACCCTTTCATGGGGTACTTATATCGCCGTGAGGCCGGTCACAGCGATCGGGACGTGGCACCGTGGCCACCGTTACTTTTAACAGCAATAGCGGTCGGTGCCGTCCTTGGACAGCACCGACCACCATTGCTCTCCGGGCCATCGGGTCACCGATGACCCGGAAAGCTGCAGATCGCCGCAATTGGCTGATCTGAATTGATCAGCCAATAGCGGCGATCGTCAGCACGGGAGGGGTTAATCACCCCCCGTGCCGACAAGCAGGGATGGCCTGCTATACATTATAGCAGGCCATCTTCCCCGATCGGGGAAACCGCGGGCGTAAATGTACGCCCGTTTGCGTTAAGGCACGGGTTTTGGGGGCGTACACTTACGCCCGTGGTCGTTAAGGGGTTAAGGAGGTTATCCAGGATCAAAAGAACGCAGCCACTTTCATGAAAAATAGCACAATCCCTCTCCTCAGGTTGTGTGTGGTATTACAATTCAACTTCATTAACTTTAATGGAACTAAGTTGCAAAACCCCACACTCAAGAGTTTCTGAAAGAAAGCAGCTATGTTTTTCTAAGCCTGGATTACCCCTTTAAATGCAGCCAAGCAACAACAAAAAAAGTTATATATAAAGTGTCATTGGTCCTTCACGAATAAATTGTCAGGATTGCAAACACCTGCTGGGAAGGCTTGATTCATATACGACCTCCCCTGTTCTATCGCTCAATCTATTGTATATCAGTGCGTGATTTATATGGCAGAATCAAGTCCAGCCTGTTTATTCTCACATCAGTGATGAACTTTACAATATACAATAAAAATCTCACAAGTCAAAACCCCAGAAATTGAGTTATCAAATATCAATAAAAAGACTCGCAAACCTTTCTACCTTTAAGTGCTGTTCTATTCTATGGGGATGTAGTGAGATGAAACATGGAATCAGCAGGTTTGTGTTTAATAGCAAGCACCCCGGCCAGTGATGTAACAGCTAACCTTCTAACGTGTCAGAAGGCAATCTCCACAGAAGACAAACAGCAGATGGCTAAAACACCTGCACACTACGACGATTCTAGTACACGAAATGGATTTCCACCTTAGAAAACGCCTTTGCCTTGAATAATTTATGATATTATATGATTCTAACATATTTTATATAGAGATTAATTTTTCTGAAAACGAGCACCAGTAAACTTCTGTCTGCCAGCATCCACCACTAGGGGGAGCCAATGAGGTAACTGCATACTGTGCTGGTATTGAGTTCTGTGTATAAACAGTCCAATCTGGAAGTGTTTCAACGCTTACTATAATTCAGCAGAGTAGGCACCAAAATTGATAAAAGTGTTTCCAATGTCCCCTATTTAAAGGGAAACAAGCATCTAACGTGCGCATATTTCCCTTTAGCGCATGAGAAGTTGAGGATAAAAAGAAGTCTCTTAACCTTCACCTTTGGGTGAAGTTTTCGTGCTGTTAGAGGTTTAAGCCCTAGGGAGACGTTTTAATGCACTTGGGGCGGGACTACCCCCCCAGTGCACTGATCCTCCCCCGGGCTGCCCGCCACTTCTAATGAATATCAGCAGTACCATCCCATCTTGGACCACTGTGCATGGCTCGGTAGTCCCGCCCCACAGTGCACCAATCTTCCTCTGGTCCTGCCCACCCCTCCTAATGAATATCAGCAGTACCCACCATCTCAGAGCACTGTGCACAGCTCGCTAGTCCCACCCCACAGTGCACCAATCTTCCTCTGGTCCTGCCCACCCCTCCTAATGAATATCAGCAGTACCCGCCATCTCAGAGCACTGTGCACAGCTCGCTAGTCCCACCCCACAGTGCACCAATCTTCCACTGGACCTGCCCACGCTGCCCAAGAATATCAGTGGGTATCGGCCATCTCTGAGCACTGTGTATGGCTCGGTAGTCCTGCCCCACAGTGCACCAATCTTCCCCCGGGCCTGCCCACCCCTCCTAATGAATATCAGCAGTACTGGCCATCTCGGAGCACTGTGCATGGCTCGGTAGTCCCGCCCCCAGTGCACTAAAACACCTCATTAATATAAAAATTAAACTGATAACCGCACGAAAACTAGACTTACCTTCATCCTCTGAGCTCTGTGCACTATAGGGAAGTATTATCAGGTTAGATACTTCCAAGTCTAATAAAATGAAGGACAGCAAGGGGTGGTGTAAACATAATAAACAAGTTATACATACCTGTGCTGATCCTCGACCATCGCTGCCCCACTGCTCCTAGGCCTCCATTAGTCTTCTCTATCACCCTGGTCCTGTGACGTCACATCACTTCAGGAAATGCCCGCTCAGTCTGTCAGCTTACTGATGAGTTGCTATGGTATCTTGCACACTTACTCCTATATATCTCTATATGCAGTCTAAAAAGTAGAAGCAGCATAGAGGACATTATAAAGCAGTACTGAGTAGTCTAAAAGGATTCCGGTAAGATCTAATATTCACTAAGGGTCGGCTTTAGATTGGCCACATGCCCTCTTTAAATAGAATTTTTAGCTCTGCTATATGTTCATAGATACATACATTAGATGTACAACACCACTGGGTAACATCTGTGCCTATGCAGGCTTCAACAGACACCTTCCCACAATCCTTCTTGCTTGCATGTGAAGTGAAAACCAAGTGCCAGTACTAATCAGACAGATTATGTGACTTCTATTGAACTGAGCATGAGTGACCCAAGATAATGGATGTCTGACGGAGTGCAATAGGTTATCAAACAAAGCAGCACAAGGTGGATTAGGGAGTATATATCTCTCAAATCATACATTTTAAGAAATGCTTGTAAATTTAAAATATGTTAGATTTAACATTATGAATCACTAAAGACCTAGTTTTCTTCCTGACACCACTACTTTATTAAAGGAATATCCCAGCAGGTACAAAAAGGAGGACGCAGCGTTTCGGCATGTGACCTTCATGGAGCTGATGAAGGACGAAACGCTGCATCCTCCTTATTTGTACATGTATGATGTGACACTTAAATAAAAGTACACTAAGAACTTGGTGAGTGCCGGGATATTTCTTTACTACTTGTTTGGACTACTTTCTACCACGAGCACCACCCGACTGCACCACCCGAGTGCCGTCTTGCTCCTAAACCACCGCTACTTTATTGACAGGTCCTTCACCACTCATATTCCTTCCTTACCAGTCTGTGATCTATATGGACTGGATGTCAGAGGACTGCTCCAAGCACGCCCTGGACCGAGAGTCTGACATTTCATCTCTGGCCCTCTATTCAGTGCTTGCTATACGTCTAATCTGGATTTGACTGGCATTTACCTGTATTGCTATTGAAATGGATGCACCTCAAGAGTGTTTTCATATTGACTGTCTATTCCGAATTACAAGTTAGAAAGTTTGGAGTGCACACTGAGTAACCACACTAACACACTGATTGTTAAGGTAAGTCTCCTTTATTCAAAGATGGCAGACAGTTTATATATCCTGGGGGGGTGTTCTTCTACCAGGGCTTGTGTCAGTACTTCATTGGCTAAGGTATAAAAAGAGTTACTTGCATAGCACTAGTCTGACCTCTGGCTTACCCTTCTCTTACTTCCCATTTCTCTGCTGACTTGGTACTGAATTGGCCCACTTGGTTTTCAGACCAATTTATGACTATTCTTTAGTGTTTGATTTGTTTTGTCTCTTTGTGCATAGTGGTGTAGAAAGGGACTGTCGACCAGTTGTCAACGACTACCCAGGGACAGTCTTGGGGGACCTAGCACTAGGCCTTACTGTTGTGTCTTCCTTGCCTAATCTCCCTGCTCGTACAGTCCTAAAGATCGGAAACAAGAACAGAACCTCAAGGTGTTATGTTAGAGACCTCGGCAAGTCATATAGTTGAGAACAACATTTCAAAACCATTGAGGAAGGTGCAAAACTTTTGAAAAACGTTTTCACTTTTTGGCCACCATGTCCTCACTAGAGATGAGCGAACTGCTCAGACTTTTGGTCCGAAAGCAGTTCGCTCTTTCGCCATGCCTTTGATCCCGGCTGCATACTTGCGCTCACGGGAATATGTGGCCAGGATCAAAGGCATCATGAGAGAGCGCCAATGCCGTTGGACCAAAAGTCCAACGGTCCGCTCATCTCTAGTCCTCACCAGTTCTGCCTCATACGTATTCTTTTTGGTTCATCAAAATTTTGAAAAGCAGAACTAATTCTTCTTGTTGTTATCTATGTGGAGTAGTAACTTTTCTAAGGCTATTTGAAACTTGCGGAGAACTTCCTGAGATGGAGGTCTGGTACCAATAGACGCCTAAAAAAATGCCAAAGAAATTTGTTGTTGTAAAATTGAGATCAAGATAAGACGGAGATCTAATTAAAGACAATTAAAGGAATGTTTAGTTGGGAAGCAAAGAGATGGTTCAACCTTATGATGCAACCTCCTGGGAACGGATCTTATTTCCTCACGATCCCCAATGAGAAGCATTACATAGAATAATAAAAAGTCTGCGCCAAATTTGCAGTAATTTCCTACTAAAAACAGAGAGGGTTGTGTGTAGAGTGAACACCACAATATGATTATGTTAAAGAATGGCTGAATTACACAATAATTAAAGGGGCAGTGGTGGAGCATGGGTTTGCACCCTCTAAACCTCGGACTATTAGTTTTTTGAGTCCACATTATGGTGGAAAGAACCCTGGGATAGCTAAAAGCCCATGGGCTAAAGAGTAAAAAATTACTCCCACCAGTCTAGTATTAACCCCCTTAACTTATCCCATTGTTGTCCACCTCAAAGGAGAAGTACGGCCGTATCAAAAATCAGACAAAAATAACAATCAAACTTTGTTTACCTCTCCCCATGCCGCCATGCGCCACATGGCCAGTTCTGGGACCATCACCAGAAGGCATTTTCCTCATCACAATTCAAGGGAAAATGACCATCATGGATGATGGATTGCACGCTAAGCCAACTAGCGACGGCAGCGGCATCCCACCCCAGTCACTGACTGGCTGAGCAAGCAGTCTATCAGTCAGGTGTTTAATGGCCTCCTGACTCACAAACAGATGGGTTAGGGTTTGGATGGATTACACTGGTTATAAGTTTTGTCCGAGTACTTTGAGTACGCTTGAGTTCCTCTGAAACTAAGCATGCGGCATATGATTACCATTGGATGTAGCCCTAGGGGGTCCTGGAAAATATGGATACAGCCTATGGTTGTATCTATGTTTTCCAGGACTCCCTAGGGCTACAGCAACCACCGCTAATCAAATGCCGCACGCTCGGGCTCGTAATTTTCTCAACTAGTCCTTAACAAATTCTTAATGGAATATATGGCAGATCCTTCTGTATAACTCTAGGGATTTGAAGAAGCTATGAGCACCATATAAAGACCCGTACAACACTGATCTACTCTGCCTCATGATTTACTTTGCAATAATAATGGGACATTTAGCAGTTACAAACATGGCGGCTGAAGGAGGAAAATGACTGCTGATTTTTGGAACATAGGGGAAGGTGTGACAGGTCCGACCAACGCCTGAACACCCTGTTTCAGATTGCGAAACCTAGGCAGGTCTTTCTCTTTTCAATGTTTGGCAGGCGCAAGTAAGCCCTCCTTGAACCCAAGCCTAACATGTAGGCCGAACATTTCTTAAAGGGGTTTTACCACAATAGACACTTATCCCATAATAGCCCCACAATCTTAAAAATGGGATTTCGAATGGTGTGGCAATGAAGTCGCTCAATTTATTCATGAAAACACCAAAGATAACTACCTATGATCCCCCCTGTAGCTGCTATTCCTGCTCTATGCCCATTACACCCCATAGCCCGGGTGCTAGGGCTTCCTCCACACCCCCTATAGTTGTGTCCCTGCTCTTATTATCCCATCCCAAGCTCCAAATCATTGGTTGTAAGATAATACCCTGCGTGCCCAGACCTAGCCATGCCAATGATTCCACTGAATTATTCCAAATGTAATGTTTAGGATGTGTTCCCATCTGCATCGAAAGCTTTCCATTACATTTGACTAAATAACCACAGCTGTGTGCAATGATATGTTTTCCATCAAATCGAGGGCGCCCATAGCCGTGCCCAATGGATCATGAAGAAGACTAAAAATTCCCTTTAATTACCTTGCCTATGTGCACACTCATAGCATAGCCAGGTGTCAGTCATTCAGTTTGTGACTGCAATATTATCCAAAAAAAATATTTTCTTTCAAATCAACTGGTGCCAGAAAATGCCAGAGATTTGTAATTTACATCTATTGAAAAATCCCCAGTCTTCCAATACTTATCAGCTGCTGTATGTCTTGCAGGAAGTGGTGTATTTTTTCCAGTCTGACACAGTGCTCTCTGCTGCCACCTCTGTTCATGTCAGAAACTGTCCAGAGCTGTAGCAAATCCCTATAGAAAACCTCTCCTGCTCTCCAGACTGTAAAGAATACATCACTTCCTGCAGGATACAGCAGCTGAAAAGTACTGGAAGAATGGAGATTTTATAATAGACGTAAATTACAAATATCTGGCACCAGTAAAAAAACAAATTGCTGAACTACCCCTTTAAATTATTTTAAATTAAACTTTTTCTAATTAGTCGGAAGCAGCGTGCAATTAGTAGCATTAGTTCCATGGACACTACTGGACACCATCCACACTATGACTGGTGCTCTGACTATGTTACGTCCAGTGACTCATGTCAATGTGTTTCCACTTAGGTCCCAGCATCCAGTGGCATGCCATCCCAGCTGGATCAGCTGCACGCTGAGCTTCAGGAACATGACGCATCATCTCACAGCAGAGTGGAGCTCCGTCTAGGACTCCAGCCACACAAATATCTTGGAAGCCATTAAGAAGTAGAATAAAAGGCCGAGATCTGAAATAGTCATTATGTATCTGTGGGGCCAGTAATGGACGCCCGGGGCCTTTATTGTTTTCCCTTTTGTTGCTCTTTGCTTTGGGTATCTCGTATATCTTTATTACATAATGGATATAGCAGAGATTATAACACTGGCCATGTATTAGGCGCTGCGCTTCAAAGAAGTAACAATAGGGATCAACGCTTTAGCAGAATGGTGCCCTAGAGGAAATGGGGGCGACTTTATAGTATACCCCCCCCCCCATCCCATTTCTTCATAGACCGTTATACAATATGGAAGCTTTATTTGGCACAACATTTTAGCCCAAAACAATTTCGGCCTTTGTGTAATGTTTTATAATATGAAAATATATTTATTTATTTATTTATTTACCCCTTAAAGAGACTCTATTAGTAGAAATACATTAGTACAAACTAGTGACAGAGAAGCTGAACAGAATGATGTATGACTTACATTGTTCTGTGCAGCTGATCCAGAGATCTCCTCCTGAATAACCTGGACAATAAGTAGTCCTCTCTATTATGTGCACGAGCCCAGTAGTCCTGGATATTCATGAGAAGCAGAAAACTCTGCCCCCAGCTGCTGACTATCTAGTTATCTATACTGTATATAGGCAGCCATCTGTCAATCAGAAGCTGGAGGGCGGAAGGAGGGGTGTGGCAAGAATCCTACTCTCCTGCATATTAGAAGAATGGCTGAATAGAATGATGTAAGTAATACCCCGATCTGTTCACCATTTCTGTCACTAGTATATGCTGCCCTCATTTAAGGTGGAATAAACCTAATTACAGATTCCCTTTAAGGACAAAGTGGATTTTGGGCAATTTTCATTTTTGCTTTTTCACTTTTTCCTCCTCACCTTCTGAGAGCCATAGCGCTTTGATTTTATCAGCTATAGGGCTGGTTGGGGGGGGGGGGGGGCGTCATTTTTTGCACCAAAATTTCTAGTTTTCTAAAAAAAAAATTGTAAATATTATGACAAAAAAAATCTGCAATTCTGGAGCTTGTTTATTCTTTTCATTTACGCTGTTCACCTTATGGGAACAGTATTTTTATAGATTATTAGGCCAGAAAATTACAATGTATAAAATATTTATTTATTTTTATGTGTTTTATATATAAAATGGTAAAGGGGGGTAATTTTAACTTTTATTGGGGGAGGGGCTTTAACATATTTTGAAAAACTTTTTTAATTTTTAATTTATTTATTTCACCTCTAGGGGACTATTACATGCAATCACTAGATTGCATATACTGTTCAATGCTATGCCATAGCATGACATTGATCAGTGTTATCTGTGGTCTTCACATAGAGCCTGCCTGTGGCTTTATTAGAAGATTCCTGAGCTGGCTGCGCAGAGGTAGGTGGTAGACCTTCGGCAGTGAGATACGGACTGAGGGGGTCCTAACCGGACGGTGACATGAGCGCCGCTGTGACATTGAAAGGGATAATGGCGGACAGCCACTTGATTGCGGCAGCCCGTCAATACCGATGAACACTGGGCTGCATCCTTACCCTCTATGAAGCAATCTACCAGAAAGTTATGTAGATGTGTAAATTACTTCTAATTAAAAATCTCAAGTCTTCAAGTACTAATCAGCTGCTGTATGTCCTGCAGGAAGAGCAGCAGAAAATCCCCATAGAAAACCTCTCCTGCTCTGGGCAGTTCCTGATATGGACAGAGATGTCAGCAGAGAGCACTGTGTCAGACTGGTAAGAATACACCACTTCCTGCAGGACATACAGCAGCTGATAAGAACTGAAACACTGGAGATTTAGAAATAGCAGTAATTTACAAACCTATATAGCTTTCTGGTACCAGTTGATTGAAAAAATAATAATTGCTGGAGTACCCCTTTAATTATTATTAATAATAATAATATTATTATCTTTTTTTATATGTAGTGCAGTGTATCAGTCAAAAACTCTGTAGAATTCTGGGTAATCCAGCAACCAATAAAATGATCCTAATGCCTGAATTACCTAAAATTCTAGTGGTTTAATATTTTTTTTGAGTGGCTGTTTGCAAACTTCCAAGCCCAAGTGCCATAGAGACTATGCTGAGCTGCAGCATGCATACCTCCTCTCTCCCCCACCCCTCCCTATTTTGTTTTTCACACTGAATCTTGTATACCAATCATTCAGAGCAGGAAGGGGGAAGGGGAGTGCACACTGCAGCTCAGCACAGTCTCTATGACACTTGAACTTGGAAAGAAAAACATGATTTTATAAATTTGTTAACAGTTATCAGCTAAGAGAGAGGTACTGTTACTTATTCTGTCTCGATGTCAACTATCTGTCTGCACATAATATAGAGCTGACACTACACAGCAGTCAACTATAGCAGGAGTGGAAGCACATGAGCACACAAACATCAGGAAGTGCATGAGCACACAAACATCAGGAAGTGCATGAGCACACAAACATCAGGAAGTGCATGAGCACACAAACATCAGGAAGTGCATGAGCACACAAACATCAGGAAGTGCATGAGCACACAAACATCAGGAAGTGCATGAGCACACAAACATCAGGAAGTGCATGAGCACACAAACATCAGGAAGTGCATGAGCACACAAACATCAGTTTGTGCAATGTTTCCTCTACATATTTTACATAGCTATTGTAGATTTTTTAAAATTAATTTTTGTTAAAAAAATACCGTATGATGGGATAAGTGGGAAGGTAAATATAAGCTCATGCACAGATGCCTTAACATTTATAGTATGCCACTTTTAAGTCTGATTGTCCTCTCATATGACAGAGGAGATCACAGAGGAGGAGTTCTTCTGCTCTTTATGGTTGGAGTGCTTACACCTATCATTATCCAAGGGAAGTCAGATGCTCATATGATACTGTCTTCCTATGGGGGCCATACATCAGGCAGATGTAGGACACATATCTCTCAACCTCAAGCCACTAGGAGGACATCGCTGATTTAGGTGAATATAATATATTTTGTATAAAAATTAACTAATTATTCAATGTCTGATTAAGGGCTGAAATTCTAAACAAGCTCTGAATATCTAATACATCCCCATAGTGAGAATGAGCCGAGATCGTTCTTGTGTTCTTGGTTGTTATGGGCAAATGCTCCATTGTTTCCTTGCACCTTGATACCTACAGGAAGGCAGCGATCTACCTACTGGAGGACATATACCTACTGAAAAGCAACTATCTACCTACTGGGGGCTGTACACCTACTGAAGACACATATCTACCTAATGGAGCATGTATACTGTATCTACTGTGGGCACATATCTACCTACTGTGGGCACATATCTACCTACTGGGGCACATATCTACCTAATGGAGGACGTATACCTACTGTGAACACATCTATTTACTGGAGGACGTATACCTACTGGGGGCACATATTTATCTACTGGAAGATTTTAACCTACTCAGGGCACATATATACCTCCTGGAGGACATTAAGCTACTGGGGGCATATATCTATCTACTTGAGGACATTAACCTACTGAGGGCAAATATCTATCTACTTGAAGATGTTAACCTACTGGGGGCACATATCTGCCTACTGGTGGATGTTAACCTACTGGTGACACATATCTACCTACTGGAGGATGTTAACCTACTGGGGGCACATATCTACCTACTGGAGGACATATACCTTCTGGGGGCACATATCTATCTACTAAAGGATGTTAACCTACTGGGGGCACATACAGTATCTACCTCACCTCCTGGAGGATGTTGACCTACAGGGGCCACATATCTGCCTACTGCCTGCAGGATGTTAACCTACTGGGGACACATATATACCTACTGGAGGACATATACCTTCTGGGGGCACATATGTATCTCCTAGAGGACGTTAACCTACTGAGGGCACATATTTACCTACTGGAGGATGTTAACCTACTGGGGGCACATATCTATCTACTGAAAGATGTTAACCTACTGGGGGCACATACAGTATCTACCTCCTGGAGGATGTTGACCTACAGGGGCCACATATCTGCCTACTGCAGGATGTTAGCCTACTGGGGACACATATCTACCTACTGGAGGACATATACCTTCTGGGGGCACATATCTACCTCCTAGAGGACGTTAACCTACTGAGGGAACATATTTACCTACTTGAGGATTTTAACCTACTGGGGGCACATATCTATCTACTGAAAGATGTTAGCCTACTGGGGGCACATACAATATCTACCTCCTGGAGGATGTTGACTTACAGGAGCCACATATCTACCTACTGGAGGACGTTAACCTACTGGGGACACATATCTACCTACTGGAGGACGTTAACCTACTGGGGGCACATATCTACAGTACCTACTGAAGACCATTTGCCTTTACTGCCTAGACACCAAAATACCTTTGTCTTTGCTTATGACCACTATTGGACGTTATATTTCTCTCTAACATCTGAACCTTCAAAGATCTGCCTTTTGCTCCAATTTTAGTGCACTTATTTCCGTTCTCCTGGAAAATACAGTCGGGTTACACAGAAAGAATAACAAATCTATAAGGAACGTGTTCCAGGCACAGAGCTGCGGAGAGAACGTGAGCGAGTGGCTGCCTTCCCCCCCAGGACTCTCAGCGGTGTGACTTACTGAAAAATGACTGCAGAATCCTGGACTTGGGGAGAACCTGATTTCCTGATGTGCGATTCTTCAGCTTCAAAGCGTTCAACCTCCGGTGTGTAACTATAGAGTAAATACATGGAGATCATTAGAAGCGGATCATAGAGATTTACTGTACGGAGATTTCCCCATCTATCGGGGAAGACTAAACCATAAAATGCCATATACACAGTCCATAAAAAGCCATATACACAGTCCAGCTGTTGTATTTCACACCAGAAAACATCTCAGAGCTACCTTAGTAATTCTTCTGGTTGATATTGGAAAAAGTTGTCTATTGTCTATCTATATAATGCCTATGTAATAGCTAGATGTACCAAAAGTCTTTGTACAGGCACAAGCATTGAATTATTTCCAGTCTGACACAGTGCTCTCTGCTGCCACCTCTGTCCATGTCAGGAACTGTCCAGAGCAGGAGAGGTTTTCAATGGGAATTTGCTACTGCTCTGGACAATTCCTGACATGGACAGAGGTGGCAGCAGAGGGCATTGTGTCAGACTGAAAAGAATACACCGCTTCCTGCAGGACATACAGCAGCTGATAAGTACGGGAAGACTGGAGATTTTTATATAGAAGTAATTTATAAATCTGTTTCTGTTACCAGTTGTTCTAGGAGAAAAAATTCTGTAGTGTTTCCCTTTAAGTTGCTTAAGTAAGTACTGCACTAGAAGTTTCAGCATGAGTAGAGAGGGCATAATACTAAATGGGTTACTGATCACACCCAAATGCAATCCTTCGGGGGAGTTCACAGCCAAATGAATAGTTTAGTTTAGTTTAGTTGTTTGGGGAATGAAACACACTGCCGCACACTAACAACCCCCCCCCCCAACACCCCAAAGCCTCACCCCCCCCCCCCCCCCCCCCCCCCCCGGTTGGGATGTTGGTGCGGTGCGGTGCAGTAAACTGTATGATCACAAGTCAAAAATTCCTCCAAATGACAGTAACGCTTCAAAGTGTCATTACCACATTGCTCACACTATATGATGCCCCTGGTGTGAGACAGTTACTCTCCATTGTTTGTAAGATTCTTCTCTCTCACATGCAGGAATCTGTTCCTCGGGGAATCTATAATGACCGCTTCCTCCAGTAGGATGGATGACATCAGGAATCGCACTTGTCATTCGAGGGAAAGTTAATTTTCACATAATGTAATGCTTATAGTCTAGAAGTAACCTACACTGCAGCCATTATATATATATATATATATATATATATATATATATATATATATATATATATATATATATATATCATTTATTTTTTAATATATCATTAAAAAAAACTTTCTTTCAAATCAACTGGTGCCAGAGATTTGTAATTTACTCCTAAAAAATCTCCAGTCTTCCAGTACTTATCAGCTGCTGTATGTCCTGCAGAAAGTGGTGTATTCTCTCCAGTCTGACACAGTGCTCTCTGCTGCCACCTCTGTCCATGTCAGGAACTGTCCAGAAAACCTCTATTGCGACTGGAAAGAACACACCACTTCCTACAGGACATACAGCAGCTGATAAGTACTGGAAGACTGGAGATTTTTTAAATTAAGTAAAATACAAATCTCTGGCACTTTCTGGCACCAGTTGATTTGAAAGAATTTTTTTTTGTGAACTACCCCTTTAAAGGAATCTGCATGCATGCCTCTTCCCTTCCCTACTGTTCTCTGTACATCGATGATGCAGAGCAACCAAGAGTGCTCAGCACAGTCTTTTGAGCTAGGAAGGAAAACATGATTTTATAACTTTTCAAACAGCCATGTGTTAAAAGACAGATATTATTTGCTCAATCTCCCTATCAGGTATCAGCCCATGTCTGCAGCTCTGAGCCTGATATAGAGCTAAAACTTTGGGGGAGATTTATCAAACATGGTGTAAAGTGAAACTGGCTCAGTCGCCCCTAGCAACCAATCAGATTCCTCCTTTCATTTTCCAAAGAGTTTGTGAGGAAAGAAAATGGAATCTGGTTGGTTGCTAGGGGCAACTGAGCCAGTTTCACTTTACAGCATATTTGATAAATCTCGCCCTTTGTGTATGGGGTCTATGTCCTATCGCTGCCCCCGAAGCTGATATTACCATTTCTTGTTATAATTGAATAGAATGTTTAAAACCTGTTTCTAAAGTTCCTTCCAGAACATTTCTGGGGAAACGTAATGATGAAAATTGATGCCGATCAAGCGCGCAGTCGCTAAACCACAAGCGTTACCATACCACCAATATCCCGCTCACCAACATCCATTTTAAGTGGCCTGGTAAAATAACACACACCGTATTGGTTTAATATTAAGGGGAGCTTGAAAAGCTTCTTTTCATGGGGTTTGCACATTTGAAAGATTCAATTATGTTTTCTTGCATAGCCAGAGGGTAAAAAGCCTTCTGGGAAGAGATGATAATTGAGAACAGTTGTTTCCGAGTCTTAGAGTATAGTCATAGCCGTGATATTGTAATATCCAGTAAGTCGGAATACAAATCTGAAGTCTGTTCAAACCCATAATCCCATTGGGCTTCAATACACCGCGTAGCCAGGTACCTTTATTTATACAGTGCGAAATGTTTTAGGGGGAAATAAAATACATGGATGCAATGAAACAAAGAACAGTAAAGAAACCAGGGGCCACCTCCTGTACGTAACTGGGGAAATGATTAATGATTCCGCAATAAATGTTATTAACATCAATGATATAGAAATAATTCAGAACTGAGATGATGAAATGGAAAAATATCAAGAAAATAACTACGATACTGCCACCTAGCCACAGAAATATATCAATAATACTGCCCATATATACAAGTGCAGTGTTCCAGAACACGCTGTCTGTTTCTCACTGTCAGTTTATTTTTGCTATTACAGCCATGCCTGTTCTGGAAACTATTTGCACTGCAACTGTGACTATGTAGTCCCTATTTCTCTCAGGTTCATGTATATTGTACATGTGTTTAACTCTGTGCAGTGGTATGCAAAGGCTGAGGATCACGTGACCATGCCCTGTAACCATGGTTCCTCCAATGGCCGTGGAGCTTTGGCCAGGAGTACCATGTGACTTCCTGTTCTACCTCAGTCTTGTTCTCCACCTTCAGGAGACAAGTTGTGTGTTTGTGTCTCTCTTCACCTTCAGAAGAGAGGCTGGTGCTTTGCTGTAACAGATCCTGGCTGTCTGTCTGCTCAAGTGCCTGGAGTATCTTCTCATCTGGGTGTCGTTCCTGTTATTCATCTCCTCATCAAGTCAAGATTCATACCGCAAGTACTCTAAATCCACCCAGCATCTCTATTCTTCACTCACTACTACTCCCATCATCCGGCACATTTCACCTCAGCCTATGCAGCACGACCTTAGCTCTGTCTATATAAGTCTGCTATATACCTGGTTGCATCCGGAAGAGACTGTTGCTAACAGTTACCTCAGTTACAATAAAAGTGTAACCACCGCTGTTACTGAACCCTGGCATTGGTGTCCGTTTACTGGTGCCCTGACTAGGTACAGCGAAGAATCGCATGCCCAGTAGCAATTATACCGCAGTATCTGCAGACCGGTCCCTCAGCTGTGCCATCCTCAGGCCCCATACTGTGACAATCCTATACCCTGCAGCTGCCCCGGTTCCTGCCCGCTCACAACACCTGCACTGCGAAGTGACCCTCACGGGTCAGGGCATCACAATTTTGGTGTCACAAACAGGATACAGACTGTGTTGTGCTAGCTTTCAGTGCCCAGAACTGTATTGTCCCCCCCAGAGACTTTGCCGATTACTATGGGTGTAATTGAAGTGTTTTGGGCCCTAAACAGTACACAAGATGGCCGCCGTCTTCTTCAATTTCTGGCTGCGCCATACCCCGGAGAGGAGGGGGTTAACCGCTATGCCGCCAAAGCGCGGGAATCGCCCAGCGCCATAGACTTTGCATTGACTGTCCCTGATTGCCTGCCTGGGCCGGATGACGTCACTGTTGCCGGGCAGACTCTAGAACCTGATCCTCCAGCCCTCGGCTCCTCCCCTTCCTGCTACAAGATCCGGTCAGAGAGTAGCAAGATGGCGACTCGCATGGAGGACACGTGTGCTGCCGGAATTCCCGAGTCACCTTGCCGTGCTGGACCCAACCTGCCTGCTGGTCCCGCTTCCGTCCGATGACGACTCCAGCTGGGGATTTGCCGCATCAGACACTGTCGGTCCCAGCCGAGCCTCCAGCCCGGATCTCGGCCAACAGAGCGAGGACTCTTCTCCGAACCCCAGCCTCTCACCGGAGCTAGGCCGCTCCAGCGACTCGGACTTGGCCTTCTCTACTGGGGGATCCACTTCGCCCGACTGCGATTTGAGTACTGACACTCCGTGGGCCCCTGTCCCCATCCCTAGCAAGGGAAGAAGCCTTAAGGCCTCCTGCTTCACAAGCCCCTGGCGGCTCCCGGGACCTGAGTCACCTCCCTAACCTCAGTGGGTGTTTCGGGATGAGCCAGCTATCCTCAAGTTGGACGAGGAGATACGACAGGCGCTGTCCCTGCTGCCACCTGTTACTAAGACTGCACCTGCGATGGCTACCACCGCATCTTCCATCTCCACTATTGCCCAGCAGCCACCTACTACTCGTACTGCTAGTGGTGCTAGCTTCACCAAGGCCGGCCTAGCGCCGGAAGCATGCCCAGCGGTGCCATACCCAAGCTATGCCCCTCTATGGGATCACCCTTATACCCCCTTTGTGGAGTCTGACGCTACCTCTGAGCGGCTCTTCATTCGAAAATTAGAGCGGCCCAAACCAGGTGAAGTCCCCCTGGAAAGAAGGAGGGGCACGGTTTCCAAGTTCGACAAACGTTGGGGATACGGCTTAGTTATGGACTCTTATACTGGCCTACTGGTACTTGTCAATCGCCGGGCTGTCATGAGGGAGTACCAGCCGGCTTATCTGAATAACCTCACCCCCGGGGAAATCGGGGAGTACACCCTGGTGGGAGCCCAAAAAGGTCCATGGGCAGCTGCCGTTACCAGGCCTACAAAGGCTGTACAGAGGCCCTTTCTGCCAACTCCTTCAGAAGATTGGGACGAGGACTGTCACGATTTCAAGCCCCTAGGCTCCCTAAAAGCTACCTCCAGAGCTGCGGAGTCCACTACCACCGCAGCCTGCTCTGCTGCTTCGGCTGCTGTGGCTAAAGCTGCCTGCTCGACTACCTCCGTGACCTACCACGTGGCTCCCATCATTTCCCCTATCACCACAGTAACGCCTAGCATCGTGGTCACTACTGGCCCCAGCGACGCTTCTGCTCCGAGCCCTCCACGCTTCTATTACCCCTGGGAGAAGAAGAAGCAGAAGAAAGAGAAGGGGCCTAATGAGGTTCCTCCTGCCTCTTCCCAATAAGTACTTAAACTGTTTTTGCTGTTTGACTGTTGATGTTCTAAGTTTTGCTCTGCAACGTTTAAGGTTCGTGCCTGGTCCTCCTGACCAAGTTTCCTGTACTAACCAGCCATGAGCTGATGGACACTTACCATTACAAAACTGTTCTCTAGTGCCTGTCCCAGAGCCTTTTACATAGACGATGGTTCTAATTGCCTAAAAGAGACTCTACCTAACAGAGACACTTAACCCATTCCTTCCTAAAGCACTTTTGTCCAATTATGTGGTATCAACAGGTTGTCATTGCACTTATGTCAGTATTGCACTTATTTCTAGTATCATATTCCAGTAGTATCAAGGTTATTCATGTATGTTCCTCCTCTGAGTAAGCAAAAGGTCACAGAGATAGCCTCAGAGTAGAGTGCCTCTTTTGAAAAGGAAACAGTATCTATCTATATTTTTCTGGTGACAGAAGTCAGATAGCTCCTCCTCTGAGTAAGAGAAGTCAGTTTATATACCTCTCAGAGAAAGTATAGTTTTGCAGGAGTGTATTTTCTTAACAAGTCTTGTATTTCTCATTACAGTATTATATCTACAGCTGGAAAGATTATTTGAGCCAGTTTTCTTCAGATGTCTTCAGAGTTATGTGAGCCAATCCTCCTTCAGACCTCGCAGTATTTGTTGTCTTTTGTATTTCCCTTCCTTTTGTTTCCAGTGTCTGTTCACCTCTGTCTTGTCCCTACACACCGTAGTTGCTACACATAGTCCTACTTAACATTCACACTGGTTCATACATATTGCACCTTGGATACCTTTTGGTGTGTTTGGCCTATTGAGTAATTGTGTTGTTTGATTGACTGGTATGAAAGGGAGCTCCCCATGTATGCTTGCTTTTGTTATTTTATTCTTTCTCTTCCAGGTGTCCAAGTCACTTCACACAGACACCCAAGGCAGTACACAGGTCTTCACAGTTCTCTTTTTTCCAGTAGGGTAACACTTTATATTGAAAACCTACTGTCTAACTGGCTGGAATATTGAGGGTCCCCCGCCAGCAGTTAAGTTGTCCTGGCTTCCATGTCAGATGGTTCACGCACTAACTACCTGTAACCAGAGTACGTTAGGCACCCCTAGGTGAAATCCTGCCACCAGGGTTTTCTCTCTTCTTAAGGCCCTATTCGACCAACAGATCTGACGACAGATTATCTGCCAAAGATTTGAAGCCAAACCCAGGAACAGACTATAGACAGAGAGCAGGTCATAAAGGAAAGACTGGATTTCTCCTCTTTTCAAATCCACTCCTGGGTTTGGCTTCAAATCTTTGGCAGATAATCTGTCGTCAGATCTGTTGGTGGAATAGGGCCTTTAGTTTCACTTTGTCACCTGTGCCTTGAGCGTGGGAAGCACACACTCCAGCACTCACAATCATCATTCAGTCCTGTTGTCTAATTGTCCAGTCTATTCATGTTTGCTACCCCTCGAGATTTGCCGAGGTCGGTTCAAAACTTGTTAGGGAGGTATGCAGTGTCCCAGAACACGCTGTCTGTTTCTCACTGTCAGTTTATTTTTGCTATTACATGCCTGTTCTGGAACCTATTTGCACTGCAACTGTGACTATGTAGTCCCTATTTCTCTCAGGTTCATGTATATTGTACATGTGTTTAACTCTGTGCAGGGGTATGCAAAGGCTGAGGATCACGCGACCATGCCCTGTAACCAAGGTTCCTCCAATGGCCGTCGAGCTTTGGCCAGGAGTACCATGTGACTTCCTGTTCTACCTCAGTCTTGTTCTCCACCTTCAGGAGACAAGTTGTGTGTTTGTGTCTCTCTTCACCTTCAGAAGAGAGGCTGGTGCTCTGCTGTAACAGATCCTGGCTGTCCATCTGCTCAAGTGCCTGGAGTATCTTCTCATCTGGGTGTCGTTCCTGTTATTCATCTCCTCATCAAGTCAAGATTCATACCGCAAGTACTCTGAATCCACCCAGCATCTCTATTCTTCTCTCACTACTACTCCCATCATCCGGCACATTTCACCTCAGCCTATGCAGCACCACCTTAGCTCTGTCTATATAAGTCTGCTATATACCTGGTTGCATCCGGAAGAGACTGTTGCTACCAGTTACCTCAGTTACAATAAAAGTGTAACCACCGCTGTTACTGAACCCTGGCATTGGTGTCCGTTTACTGGTGCCCTGACTAGGTACAGCGAAGAATCGCATGCCCAGTAGCAATTATACCGCAGTATCTGCAGACCGGTCCCTCAGCTGTTCCATCCTCAGGCCCTATACTGTGACAATCCTATACCCTGCAGCTGCCCCGGTTCCTGCACGCTCACAACACCTGCACTGCGAAGTGACCCTCACGGGTCAGGGCATCGCACAAGAATAAAACTACTATGATACTGCCTCCTATATACAAGAATATAACTACTATAATACTGCTCCTATATACAAGAATATAACTACTATAATACTGCTCCTATATACAAGAATATAACTACTATAATACTGCTCCTATATACAGGAATATAACTACTATAATACTGCTCCCATATACAAGAATATAACTACTATAATACTGCCTCCTATATACAAGAATATAACTACTATAATACTGCTCCTATATATAAGAATATACCTACTATAATGCTGCCCCTATATACAAGAATATGACTACTATAATACTGCTCCTATATACAAGAAAATAACCACTATAATACTGCCCCCTATATACAAGAATATGGCTACTATAATACTGCTCCTATATACAAGAATATAACTACTATAATACTGCCCCTATATACAAGAATATAACTGCTATAATACTGCCCCCTATATACAGGAATATTACTACTATAATACTGCTCCTATATACAAGAATATAACTACTATAATACTGCTCCTATATACAAGAATATAACTACTATAATACTGCTTCTATATACAAGAATATAACTATTATAATACTGCTCCTATATACAAGAATATAACTACTATAGTACTGCTCCTATATACAAGAATATAACTACTATAATACTGCCCCCTATATACAAGAATATAACTACTATAATACTGCTCCCTATATACAAGAATATACCATAGATGTGAAAATGTTGGGATTTTGTAACAATAAAATCCCATCAGCTTTATAATAGGTTTCTATAAGATTACATATAGCAGACTGTTTGAGCCAATCAGCGCAATATAAAAAGTGTTGAAGCCAAGTTCTGGACTTAGTTGGCCTCATGAATGATGAGATACTTGCCTGTTTTTTTACAGAGAACATGATGTCCGCACTATTTGTAAGCAGCTGCTGGACACCATCTACCTCATTAACAGGAAAGAACCTTCCCTCAGATGCTGGGAATGGTCAGCGAGAAAGATGTATAGAACAATAGAGGTATACACCATGTAAACCCCCAATATATCATCAATAGGTTACATAAAGCCAAGCAATGCCTGTGCTCTGAGGCCGGATCACATTCTGCTTCTCATTGAGGATAATGAGGTTCGGGACTTCTGGTTGCTGCATAACAAGGACAGGCTATATGAGGCTGCTTTGTAGCATAGGATTCCAGCTGACACATCACATGAAGTCTAAACATGTAATAGTAAGGACATGACTCGAATAAGATCCGCTAACCGGGATGAAACTCACTTTGTAATTACATTGCTGGCTATTACTCATAAGGCTGTATGTAATAATGTCACATGCGTGTCCTCAGATATCTTCTTAATGGTGATATAATGGTGGCAGTCTGTTCCCACCAGCATACTTCGGCTCCCAGCATGTACAGCCACCGGATTGCCCCTTATCCATGCTGCCTGGTCTGTAATCAGCTCCGCTGCCATACCTGGATCTTCCCATAGGCTGCACACATGCCCTAGCTAACTATCCCTAAATCTTTCCCTGGACAGTAAACCGAACACCAGACACCACTAAGCCTCAGTGTCACTACAACTATCCCTATAAGGCTATGTTCACACTACGTAAAAGTACGGCCATTGTTACCATCGGCAACAACAGCTGTTCTTTGCACGTGTATACACATTGCCTCTCCATCTATGGGATGCCCATGCGGCGCCGCAAAGAACTGACATGTCAGTGTCCCGCAGCCGCAATTCAGTGAATTGCAGCCGTAGGAGACCCTGTCAGTTCACACAATGAAGCGAGCGTCTCCGGCCGCTTGCTTCATTGTGTGCTATGGGGAGTTCTGATTCGGGCGCGCACAGATGCGCCCGCATCAGAACTCTATGGCCATAAAGATCATCGGTCCGGTACTGCAGTATCGGCCGGGATGATCTTTGCAGAGACCGGCAGTTACGGCCAGACTTTCACATAATGTGAACATGGCCTAAAACTGTTGTCTACAACTTCCTTAACAGAACAGTAAGCAGGCACTAGGACCCAGAGAGAAAGCGAGGCTGAGCAGAAAACTAAAATTCAGTAATAACAGCAACTTCAGAATACAAGCACTGAACAGGAAACAACAAAATGGAGAAACTAAGACAAAACTAGACATGAGCAAAACAAAGAAAACACAAAGAACACTGGAAATAAAAGTGCATTTTATGTTATAATCCGCACAGACTTGCAACAGCCAGTGATATTTAAAGGGGTTATCCAGTGCTACAAAAACATGGCCACTTTCCCCCTACTGTTGTCTCCAGTTTGGGTGGGGTTTTGAAACTCAGTTCCATTGAAGTAAATGGAATCTGCAAACTGCACCTGAACTGGAGACAACAGTAGGGGGAAAAGTGGCCATGTTTTTGTAGCGCTGGATAACCTCTTTAAAGCAGACCTGACACTGGGTTTTAGGTGGTTAAAGGGGTTATCAAGCGCTACAAAAGCTTGGCCATTTTTTGCCCTCTCTTGTCTCCAGATTGTGTGGGGTTTGGAACTCAGTTTCATTGAAGTAAATGGAACTTAATTGCAAACCACACCTGAACTGGAGACAAGAGGTAGGGAAAAGTAGCCATGTTTTTGTAGCGCTGGATAACCCCTTTAAACTTGGTGTATGGTTGTATAGGGTTTCTCAGTCTGATTTCACTCATACCTTGCTTTTACAGATTGAGCCCTCCAGTGCCTAGATAACTATCTTTTATTATGGAAATAAGCTCCAAAAGTCCAGTGCGTGTTTTCCTTGGATGCAAAATCCCCAGCTATGTACATCCCACTTCTTGCCTACAATGCCCCTAATGTCTCTTTTTTCTCATCCTTCAGCTGCTTCATTGACATCCATTAGGCATTACTAGTGGATGTCAATCAAGAAGCTGGAGGAAGTGGCATTGCAGGCAAGCCATGGGGTTTACATAGCTGGGCTTTTGTATCCACCCCCTGGCCTTTTGGAGCTCATTTTTACAATATCTCGGCACCAGGGGACTCAATCTGTAAAAGCAAGGTATGTATTTAATCAGACTGAGTAGCCCTACACAACCATGCACTTAGTTTAACCACTTAAAATCCAAAGTCCCCTTTAAAGACAGACTAATTAATCAGGACCTCCCCTCTAAAGTAGCCAAGATCCATAGTAATGGATCAAGATGATTCCTGACAGAGTCTCTGACACGGATGTGAACACAATCTGACAATGCATAAACTGAGCTCAGTTCAGTACGACCACTAAATAAGTCAATCTGATGATAGGACAGCATAGCGCCCTCAGTTGTGACATATACTAAGGAACTACAGATCCCTCAATGCCAGCTTGTTATTGTCTACATTGAAAACTGAAAATTCTACACTTGTCTACATTGAAAACTACACAGGGGATTGTGCTAGTATGTATTAAAAGTGGAGTGTCCCTTT
This sequence comes from Dendropsophus ebraccatus, assembly GCF_027789765.1. Lineage (NCBI taxonomy): Eukaryota > Metazoa > Chordata > Amphibia > Anura > Hylidae > Dendropsophus > Dendropsophus ebraccatus. The sequence goes on along the minus strand of NC_091455.1, from coordinate 20,661,976 downwards.
AAAATGAAGGCATAATGGGGTGAGATTATTGCATCAGATTTAATTATCACAGATGAGGTTGTGCATGACACCAACCATTCCTTTTACATGGCTTTATATTGGACGGCTATAGATTTATACCCAGGGGCTGTGTCTTTACAGTATGCATTAATCCAGCTTAGTCACCCAGCATCAAACAGATAGCCACATAAAAATGTATATATATATACTACTCTCCTGGATATTAAAAGAGAACGGCTTGTAAGATTGATGCAAAACATACAGGGAGTAGACATGGGGTAGAGCGTTATCACTGTGCCGATAATCATAGGAGAAGGCGCAATTAGCATACAGTACAGCTGACTCAGAAAAGATGTTCTACAACCTCCAAATGTCAGCCAAAACGGCCAAATCTGGAACTTATTTCATGAACGTCACGATGCTGATAAATGTATACCGTTCATAGCTTTGTCTTGTCGTGCATTGCCTCTTACTAAGCCATGACTGGGCTTGAGTCAGACTTGAGTACTGGGGATCCATAAAGGACTGGCACAGCGTTGCACCCCCCCGGAGGCTATCTACATTTGGTCACTTTCGACATTGGTTATCTAGTAACTGCAGCTAATGTTGGACTGTCCAAGCAGAGTATCATATGGTCAGCCCAGATCTTCACAGAGTAATGGGCCCCAAGGTCTTGTAGAAACCAACCCCATTTGGAGCAATGTTGGAGATGATAACTTGGACACCATAGTCCATTTCTTAATGAATAACGTATTGGATCTTATCAATAATCTGTTCATTGTGTACATGGAGAAGAACAAGGATTACAATACCAAACCGCACTATAACCGAGAATTTTGTGCAACCATTGGCCACCACTTGTGTTTCGAGGTTTCATCCACATGCAGTAGCTATAAGGTTGGACCATACCCTTGGGTCTACTCATCCCAAAGGCCAGTCCCTATGGTAGATGTCAAATGTATCTTAGGCCAAAGATGTTTTTTGTTCTTAAAGGGCATCAGTCATCAAATTGTGGCCTATAAAATGGCTGAGAACACATTATGCCTAATGTTATAATAAATCCTACCATGTTTCAAGAGTCTACAGCTTGATTCAACATTTTCCATTTATAACAGTAAATGTAGTATCCAAAGTAGCACCAACAAGTCATCAGGGTGGAGCGCAGGGAACAAGTAGTCATGCAGTCATCTTTGTAATCACGCCAGGCACAATTGACATGCCAAGAACTGTTAAAGTATTGTATTGCCCTCCAAAAGTTATACAAATCCCCAATATACACTTATTATGGGAAATGCTTATAAAGTGCTTTTTTCCCTGCAATTACTACTGCATCAAGGCTTCACTTCCTGGGTAACATGGTGATGTCACTTCCTGGATAACATGGTGATGTCACTTCCTGGATAACATGGAGATGTCACCACCCGACTCCCAGAGCTGTGCGGGCTGTGGCTGCTGGAGAGGATGATGGCAGATGCTCAGTGTCCCTCCAGTGCCCTGTGTCCCTCAGTGTCCCTCTGCCATTATCCCCTCCAGCAACCTCAGCCCGCACAGCTCTGGGAGTCGGGTCGTGACATCACCATGTTATCTAGGAAGTGACATCACCATGTTATCCAGGAAGTGAGGTCACCATGTTATCCAGGAAGTGACATCACCATGTTATCCAGGAAGTGAAGCCTTGATGCAGTAGGAAGTGCAGGGAAAAAAGCACTTTATGTGCATTTCGGCTAATAAGTGTATATTGGGGATTTGTATAACTTTTGAAGGGCAATACAATACTTAAATAAAAATTTTCACCGGACTTCTCCTTTAAGGTGCCCATACACCAGTGTTTCTCAACCCCAGTCCTCAAGACTCACCTACAGGTCATGTTTTAAGGATATCTCATACAAAGAACCCCTGTGATAATACCTGATGCACTGAGTATAATTATATCACCTGTGAAATAAAGAGATTCTCAAAACATGACCTTAAGGACTGGAGTTGAGGAACACTACCATGCACTTTATATTAAAGTTGGACTCCCAACTTTCCACCGATAGATGAAGTCAACAGAGAGAAGGGGTGGGTGTGCTTGATTTTCATAGAACATCATTGTGGCCAGTGATTGGCTGAGTGGGCACTCATCTCAGAAGGAAGGGATAAGAGGGGACTGGACATACCGGGGCGTTTGACTATTTTGTCCGGAGGCTCGGCACTATAATAATTTTTAGTACCCTTTTATTTACACCCCATTGTGCTTCTTTTATGTATATATTCTAGATTTTCTCATTCCTTATTCAGTTCTTCGGTTACTCAGTATAAAGCTTAATTATTAATTCCAGAATGTAAATGTTGCATGTGACCTTTGGCCGATCCTGCAGACAATGACATAGCCGTGTTTTCTATGCTACAGCAGATCCCTGGTCCCTTTCACATTTCCCTCGCGTCCGCACAGGAACCATTGTGTCAATTGTACAAAATGAAAGGCTAATGTGACCGTTCACATTGAACGCTCCGCGAGCGGCCTGATCTATATACTGGGGCGATGCCAGAGGTATTTCTCTGCCATCGAGGGTCAATTTTCTTTAATGACTGTGTGGTAACGGCCATATGGAACCTTTACAATGTATTACTTTTATACTCCTAAATCTGTAAATAATTGTTCATTCTGTTATATTCTATTAATGTTCCGTTCTGGATGAATCTCAAGCTCTTTGTTGGCTCGTGCAGCGGTTTCTGTAAATGAATACAGCTCAGAAACTGTGCTTAGGAGGGAGGCTTTTTATTCCTATACAATGGTCCGGATTTATTAATACTACATTACAATTGGAAACATTATAGTCGACAAATCAGGCTGGAATGGAATCAGATTTATTACCGTAATAAACATAGTACGATAGATTTGATGTGCATCATACCAACTGGTGTCAGAACGTTATACAGATTTGTAAATTACTTTTATTTAAAAATAATAATACTAATCAGCTGCTGTATGTCATGCAGTAGGTGATGTATTCTTTCCAGTCTGACACAGTGCTTGGTGACAAAGAGAAATCACACCAGTTGGCTTCCAAAGGTAAAAATGGTTTAAACCCAGCAATGGATCTACTAAGGTATGAACTGTTAAGAGAGCCTAGAAGTTGCTACCCTCTCAGACTAGCAAACAGACTTAATGCTAGTCTTCTTCCTGAAAGCCAAAAAAGAGATCTGAAGGTGGCTACCAGGGGTATTAATTGTGATGATACCGAGGAACCAGCCTGGTCACAAGCAACCCAGGGTGGGCATTGATAACTCTTTACAGGCTCCTTGTGCTTAGTACTCCCAACTCTGCTCGCTCCCTGTCTCTATCTTATTACTCACCTATTTTTACCAAAATAAGTTCTATGTGAATGTCAGAGATAGTCAATGACCGCACTATGCTTCTCTTTGGCAGTTACTTCAAATGAAGAAGCGGCGGACATGCTCAACCACAGCTCCATTCACAAAAGGCACTTGGGGACCTGTTCCATGGTCCGTGGGGTTTTAAGTAGCCAGACAACCCCAGCATTCATATATTTATCACCTAGCCTTCATGTTAGAGTAGTAAAACCTTAAGCCAAATGCCTACAATATGTTATTGTTATACTTCACATCAGGTTGGAGTGTTTATTTATACGATGCAAGATGAATGACACATAGATCTAGAACAAAGAAAATACACTGTCTAGGCAAAAGGTATATGTCCACCACTCCATGAATGGCAAGACCAGGGTTAGGGTATAGTTAGGATTGGCATGGGTCTCAGTGGTCCAAACTAGTGTTCGAGTTTGTCAACTTTCTCCAACGTTCTCCTTGAACGTTCAGTGTTTGACTCCCTTCGACTGGAGAAGTTGAATTCCGCCATGGGAGTCCTGAAAACAGCCATGGAAGCCATCAGCTGTATCCATGTTTTCCCGGTTGCCCTAGGTCATCGTCCAACAGTCAATGACAGCCATAGGCTGTATCCATGTTTTTCAAGACTCCCATGATGACATCCAACTTCTCCAGCCACCGGGAGTCAAATGCGGAGCGTTCGAGATTGGAGAAGGTTGACAAACCTGAACAGTTCAGTAAGTCTGCTCAAGACTAGTCAGAACTCTATCATCTTCCCATACCATGAATATAATAAATAGGAAAAATGAATAATATGATGATACTATTTTTATTTTTTATTTTATTTTTTATTATACTTAAGGGTTTTTTTTTGTTTGTTTTTGCTTTCGACCTTCAACCAACTTACTTGCTAGGTCTAGTTTAGCATTCCTGGTAATCATCAGGTATCACAGTGCAAAGACTACAAGGGCAGGTAACTTCAATAGATTCAGGTGGAATAAATCCAATCAGTCCCTAATAACCACCAATGAAATAGTTAATATGTATTGATAATAGCACAGGGCTCTAGGCCCCAGCATTCCGCATGCTATCCATCATGTATAACTTGAAGCTCCTGGCCAGCATTGCAAAATATGTAACACGACCCTTACTTACCATGTGCTATCGATAATACCGATGTCTTCTTACGTAGCAGAGGCGCATTTAGGCCCCCTAAGGCATCAGAGCCAAGGTGCAGCTGCTACTTCTGTGCCCCCTATAGCTTTGATTTTCTATCTATCTCTCTATGGCTGCCATATGGGTGGTCCTCCTAATCTCCTAAATTGACTCAAGGGACCCCCACTCTGACGTTGCCCTCATGGTTCCATCTCTCGGTTTTGTTAGCCAGAACTGCCATGATAAATGATATCTGTAATCACACCATGAAGCATAGAAAGTATACAATTTCCTACCTTCATTCATCCTGCAAACAAATGATGGTTATTATCATTACAATAACATCTCTTCTTACTCTACAACTGCCTATATACTCATAAATACATTGTTTTTGTACAACTTTTTCAACAACAATTATCATCAAAAAAGTCACTTTGGGTAATAAAAGTGAAATATTCGCATTATGCCTGGAAAGGGATCTATTATTGAGACTATCACACGGGGAGATTTTCTTAGAAAGAGGGAAATGAACTACCTAAGGTTTGTTACTGACTGTGCAAAGTGCCACCAAGGGGGGTGGAAGCCCTACTAAGTATGTAATGGGCAAGCTGAACATATTAGGAAAATGTCGGGTTCACACAAAGTTCATGTTCAAAGTGTGTTCGAAAATTCTTAGAATTCTAAATTTCATAAATAAATTTAAAAAATTAACGAAGGAAAAACGTGAAATTATCGCCTAAAACGGTCAATTACTTCTTCACGGCTTGATTCGCTGTTAATGTCATTGTACGCCGTAATTAGATAGAAATGAGTGAAATTATCTTCATATTTCCCCGTACTCACTTAATGATGGGACCGAAATGGAAAAATAATTGGAATTTACCGTCCTGGGAGATTCAACACATGAACCGTCAGATTGTGCTCAGTCCAATTGTGATCTAACATCCTAACCAATGCTGGATTACATCTACAGCTTCAGTTTTAAATAGAAAACATAGTTTTCTGGATTTTTTTTTTATTTTTATAGTCAACCCTTAGGCTCAGGCTCCTGACCAACCTGGGTCTACCTCATACCCATTGAGGACCGATGTAGCTCCAATGGTTATGTCAGCTATTCAGGCTCAAAGGCTTGTAACACCAGTGTGTGTATGAGACCAAATACGACTCATGGACCTCCATCACTATCTCATTACCGCCACTCAGCACTATTTTTTTTTTTTTTTTAATTTATAAAATTTTTTATTTTTCCATTTCCTTTTTCTACATATAGAAAATTCATTACAGAAGAAAAAACAAACATATTTCCCCCGTACATCCAATTACCTTACAAAAACAAGACAAATACTATAGCCGGAGAATTCCCTCTATACCCCCCCCCCCCTCCCATCCCCCCCTCCCCTCCCCCCCCTCCATCCCCCTGCCAAGAGAGTACTATACAACCAATTCATCTACTATAAGCTTTCTCATATCTTAACACACACCTTTCCCATTCTTTGATGTTTGGAACATCAGGGGCCATCCATCTTCTTGCTATAATTAATCTAGCGTAGAACAATAACCTGATTATTTTCTGTTTTGTTTTTCTATTTGCCTTCACCTCCAGGGTTTCTCCCAAGATACTTAACTTTGGCTCCAGCTCCACAAGCACGCCGGTATAATCTGAAATGTACTCATGGACCTGTAGCCAAAAATTTCTTAACTCTGTACATTCCCAAAACATATGCATGAATCCAGCCTCCCCAGAACCACATTTAGGACATTCATCGGTTACCCTTTTTTTAATCCTGTACAAAAAACTTGGGGTATAATATAACCTATGTAAAATTTTGAACTGTATTATTTGGAAATCCATAGATATCGAGACCCTCTTCATATTTTTTAATATATTCTCCCATTGATTTCCCTCAATCCAACCTAGATCTACCTCCCATTTAATTTTGCTTTTCTTACTCTGTTCCTGCTCTTGTCTTAAATTATTATACAATAATGATAACCCTTTTTTTCCTATATTTTGCGTTCTCATTCTTTCAATAAATTTATTCGGAACTGCGAAACATCCCTCATTTTTACGAATTGTCAATTCTACAGCACTTTTCAATCTAATATAATCAAACCAAACTTTCTTATGTAGGTGAAATTCCCCTTTCAATTCTTCCCAACTTTTCATTTCCCCCCCCCTCCTGATTATATCCCTGATACAGTTTATACCTGCTACCCTAAGATTCTTTAACTCTCCTAATTTGTATATTTCCCCTAAATATCTATTTTTCCAAATAAGGGCAAAATTAAATATACCTTTTACCTTCAAACTCTTTTTAATTTCCTTCCAGGTTCTAACTAAATCTTTAACCATTACCCAATGCTTCCATCTATCCCCCTCCAAATAACCTGCTTCCAAAATTTGAAATATGTCACTACCCTCTTCCCCCAATTCCCTGATCAGAAAATTAAAAAAATCATGATTCTTAGAGCCAAAAAACCAAATCCCTTGTGAGGCTACAAAATATTTATATAAATCAGGAACTCCCAACCCTCCCTTATCTTTTAACTCACATAACCCTTCCAATTTCATTCTTACATGTTTCCTACCCCAAATTAATGCATTAAATACCCCCCTTAATCTCTTAAAGTAGTTATTTTCCACCCATATTGGCGCTGCACTAAATAAATACAACAACTTGGGTAGAATAATGCTTTTAATTAAAGTGATCCTATCTGCATTAGATAACCATAGTTTACCCCATATTTTAATCTTATCTTCAATTGCCTTCACCACTACTTTCGTATTCAAGAGATTAAACTGTTCAATCTTCCTCGATATCTGGATCCCCAAATATTTAAAACTCTCACCCTTCCCTAGGGACCGCAGGGGAGCATATGATCTAATCCTATCTTCATCTAACACCATCAGCACGGATTTCTTCCAATTAATGGCTAAACCCGAGTAGGACCCCATTTCCTCTACTAACTTTATCACTTTAGGTACACTAATCTCTGGGTATTTTAAAAAAAATAATAAATCATCTGCGTACAGGGATATCCTATCCCCCCCGCCCCCCGCCCCAAAACCAACCATATCCGGATCTTCTCTAACTAATATAGCTAATGGTTCTATTACCAGGGCGAAGAGTAGGGGGGAGAGAGGACATCCCTGCCGGGTACCCCTGCTCAGGCCGAAGGGGGCCAACTTCTCTCCATTCACCAATACCACCGCTTTTGCATCTTCATACAGAACCTGAAACATACGAATAATTTTTTCCCCAAACCCATATCTCCCCAGCACACCCCAGAGGAATTCCCACTCCACCCTGTCAAAGGCCTTAATGGCATCCAATGACAGGATGGATTGGTCCCCCCCCCCCCCCCCCAGCGATCTGGACATTCTCAAAGACTCTCCGGATGTTATTTCTCGCCATTCTCCCCGCCACAAAACCACATTGATCGGGGTGAACTAATTCCCCCACCACTTTTCCCACCCTAGTGGCAAGAGCCTTTGCAAAGATTTTTGCATCGCTATTTATAAGTGATATTGGTCTATACGATTCGCATTCAAGAGGATCCTTGTCTGGTTTCTGTAACAGAACTATTGTTGCTTCTCTCATCGATACGGGCAATTTACCTCTTTCTAAGGCTTCACCAATAATTTTATGCAGTCCCTCTACCATAATCTCCCTGTACTCTCTGTATATTTCATATGGAATTCCATCCCCTCCCGGTGTTGAATTCCCTTTTATACTATCCAGTGCTCTATTAAGTTCTTCTACCGTAATTGGTTGATCCAGCGCTTCTCTCACTTCCTCACTAATTCTAGGAAACGGTATTTTGTCAAGGTACCCAGCAAGATCTCCCTTTTCTCTTTTATACTCTGAGGTGTACAATTTCTTATAATAACTTCCAAATTCCTCTCCTATCTGTTCCTGTGTATTAATTATATCTCCATTCCCCCCTCTCACCGCAGATATTCTTTTATTTTCCCTTTGGTTCTGCACTATGGCCATAAGTTTTTTATTCGGCTTTCCAGAATTCTTAAACTTATCTACACCAAAAAACTCTATTTGATTTTGTGCCTTATCTAATAAATAATTCTCCAACTCGTCCTGGCTTTTTTTTAAAATGTGCTCACTCTCTTGTGTTTTCTCCCTTATGTGTATCTCTTCCGCTTTCTTAAGAAAGCCACTCAGCACTATTAGTGGAAACAACCCTGGGAGAAGGTGTACAAACTAGCACCCTGCCAAACAAAAAGCCCTATTACACCAAGCGATTACTGGCTGTTACGTCTGATAATTGCTTAGTGTAATAGCTAGTGTTAAAAGGCAACGATCAGCCGTCATGCATGATGTCGGGCTAATCCTTCTCCGTCAACATGTTAAAAAAAATTACAACAATAACACCGCCGCCAATAACGCTACCGCTATCTCCTATGAGCTCTCCAGACGATGTAAAGATTGTCTGGGAAGTCCCTCCCGCATCTCCCCGTGGCTCCCCGCTTGTACCCGCTCGATGTCGACGCGTGTACAAGGAGCAAGCGAGTGCTGATCGAACAGGTCAACGCTCACTTGCTCCTCCAGATCAGCCCATGTAATAGGGCCTAAAGGGTCCCATTAACCAGGTCTTTCATGTCCTTGGTGGAATCGTCCCCAGTCCCCACATGGCGGCCACTGACAGGCAGAGCAGTTACGCTGACAAAAAGTTTTCTTTCACTTTTCATTTGTAGTATAGGTTGGGTTAACCCAAGGGTATAACTATAAAGGTAACAGGAATATCCAAGTCTATGAGGGGCCAATTGCTAAAAAGGCAAACCTCCATTATTCCTAGATAGAAATTATTGTACATGTTTGTTGCCGATGGCGATCAGGTCAGATTGAGGTCTCATTACCGTACAGATCACGATGGGGCCCCCGGCCACTTATATACAAAGGTTTATTAACATGATGCGATAAAACACATACATGACCTAAAATTGCTTCCAAACTGCTTGTAGAGATGCGTTAGGCCGGCGCTATCCTCGCAGCAGCACATTTCTAGCTCTGGGGTCCTTGACTGAGCTCTCGTCCTCGTATACTGTATGCAGCACACATATATTCATCTATATGACAGACGGCTCTGTAAATGTCTTCGCAGTCAGAATAGAAATCCAGACGTAATATTACTTGCCGTGAGATAAGTTGCTCGGCCAGAGAGGGCTAAGTGGTCCTTTAAGACGTGGACAGTTCTGGGCAATTGCCATTCATCGTTAACCACATGCAGAGTAATGCACAATGTTCAGATTATAATCCCCGAGAGGCCACGTGGCAAGATATCCATCTCCACAATGTCCTACTATAAAAATAGACCGCTTAAGGAGCTTTAAATATATAGTGACATCTACGCAGGATTGCAGGACCACTTTCCTATGTGGAGTGACAGGCAATCGATTATATAATACATAGAACGTAAACTTAAAGGGGTTGTCCCATGAAAAACATTATCATGTATTAAGGGTAGCTGATAAATGTTTTTGTGGGATAGCCCCTTTAAGAGAGTTTAGGATGGCAATGGGTTCTCTGCCTGGAGATAGACAAGGTCTGACTGAGTGAGAGCTCGATGTGAGGAAAAGGTTGTGGGAAGTGTTATTAGTTGGACAGGAGAAGCTCCAGCTGTTAGTAAGAGAAGTTTATCACATATCAAGTGCCGAACAGGCAAGGATTTCATTTTGCTGCTGTAATATTTTAATTTTGTGTGTATCCAACCTGATTGGTAATCCCGACTGGGGATCAGTTTACATCTGTTCTCTGCCATTGGCCTGGTTTGAATTAAACAGTCAATTTGGAGTGCATCTAACAATATAGACCTTAAAGGGAACCAATCAGCTCAATCGGGCTGATATGGTTCCCTGAACCGCTGTATACGGCTCCTGCAGCAGGAGCTGTATACCCGAAAAAAAGCAGTTTAATCCCCTGGGAGTCCCTTACTGGCCTCTCTGCCTGTCAATCATCCCCTCGGAGCACTTGACAGGCAGAGAGCGGCAAGGGGATTAAACTGCTTTTTTTGGTTATACAGCTCCTGCTGCAGCCGCGGCTGATATGTGCCGCTGCTGCTGCAGGAGCTGTACACAGCTGTTCAGGAAACCATATCAGCTCTATTGGGCTGATTGTTTCCCTTTAACCCTTAGGCAACCCTGGACGTACCCGGAGGTCCGCCTACGTGTGTTCAGAGTGGGCCCGCGCGGCAGCCACGCTCTGAACCGCCACGGTCCCGGGTGCGGCATGTAGCCCGGGACCGTGGCTATTAGCGGGCACGGTCCGATCGCCGTGCCCACCAATAAAGTAATCGGATGCAGCTGTCAAAGTTGACAGCTGCATCCCATTACTTGAATGCAGCCGTTCCCTAGTGTCTAGCGGGGTGGATCGCTGCGCCGGGACGTTGTCCCAGAGGAGCGATCCACACATCCTACTCCTGCCAGGCTCAGCGCCGTAATGGCGCTGATCCCGGCTCGGCACTCGATTGCTTCCAGCTGCAGCAGCCGGAAGCAATTAAAGTGCCTATCTCATCGATCTATCCTGTATTAGGATACAGGATAGATCTCAATGAGAGATCAGTTTGCTTATACTAGAAGTCCCCCAGGGGAAATAACCCTAACCCCAGGGGAAATAACCCTAACCCTAGGGGGAATAACCCTAACCCCAGGGGGAATAACCCTAACCCCAGGGGGGAATAACCCTATCCCAAAGGGGGGCTTTTAGTATAAGTGTAAAAGTAAAAAAAAAAGTGTTGTTATTAATAAAAAGCCCCCTCCCCTAATAAAAGTTTGTATCCCCCCTTTTCCCATGTTATAAATAATAATAAATAAATAAATGAACATGTTTGTTATCGTCGCATAATTGTCGGAACTATTAATTAATCACATTACTGATCTCGCACAGTAAACGGCGTAAGCGTAAAAAAAAATCCCAAAGTGCAAAATTGCGCATTTTTGGTCGCTTCAAATCCAGAAAAATTGCAATAAAAAACGATCCAAAAGTCGCATATGCGCAATTAAGGTACCGATAGAAAGAACACATCATGGCGCAAAAATGACACCTCACACAGCCCCATAGACCAAAGGATAAAAGCGCTATAAGCCTGGGAATGGAGCGATTTTAAGGAATATATATTTGTTAACAATGGTTTGAATTTTTTACAGGCCATCAGATACAATAAAAGTTATACATGTTATATATCGTTGTAATCGTAACAACTTGAGGAACATATATAACAAGTCAGTTTTACCCCAGGGCGAGCAGCATAAAAACTAAAAAAAAACAAATAGAAGAAATGCGTTTATTTTTTTTTTCAATTTCATCACACATTGAATTTTTTTCCTGGTTTCGCAGTGTACTTTATGAAAAAATTCAGTCTGTCGTTGCAAAGTACAATTAGTGACGCAAAAAATAAGGGCTCATGTGGGTTTCTGGGTGAAAAAATGCAATGCTATGGCCTTTTAAGTACAAGGAGGAAAAAACAAAAACGCAAAAATTAAAATTGGCCCGGTCCTCTAAGGGTTAAAGGGCAAACCAATTGTCAGGATTGTACCTGATAAAACCACATTCTCGAGCTCTGGTCGGCGGCTACGATCATGGCTGCAAAATTTACGTTATTTTAGTTATTTTCTTGTATCATTTTATTAGTGTGAACACGGTTTTTATTCTGCTCTGGCATTGCTATTGATTTAGGTTTACTCCCTACTCTGGGAAGATTTTTTCCAGCAGATATACGGTTAACACCTTGCCATGGATAATGACTGACAGCCTGGTCCTCCTATCCAATCTTTTGTTTCTTTGCTCCAATCGTCTCTGGTTTCAGATAAAGCTCAGTCATAACCTAGGCCTGATGCCTGCTATAGGTTTACACTTGTACCTGTTTCTGGTGTTCTATTTCTGCGTGTGCTGAACTCCTGTTGTCATGCCTTCAGCAGTTTATGTTATGTAAAATGGATGCATACTGTTGTATGTTTTACACTTACTGTTCCTTGTATTCATGCTATAATGAATCCGTATTCAAGCGTTAAATGCTCCCTCTAGTGGCCATTTGCATACACTGTACTTTGTATGTAAAAGAAAGTTTGGTCCATCTCAGCTACCTTAACTGTAGCCTATGACCCTGTTGACATCATCATCATCTTCACTATTACAGCCATTACATTCAGTACACTGCAGAGCCAGCTGTATCCTGAGCCATCTTCATCATCCAAGGCTACAGTATCATCGCTGGTACATTTATACAGTCATCCAGCATTGTATACCTGCATCTTGTTGTATATTGATGCGTTTTATACATTTCCTAATGTCATTTTTCCATCTGTAGTTACTACATACAGACCATGCTTGTCACATGGCTAGTATAGTATGCCATCACATGTTTATCCCTGTATTGCCGGCACAGTAATGTGTTATAATGTGCTGTCACATGTGTTTACATCTTAGTAAGTGCATTATCTTTCTATTCCTCAGTTTCTTCCTACCCTTGCAATAAAAGTTAAACTTGGACATCACGCCTCTGTCAATGAATTGCTGGGAGGGTTTAGCTGCCTGTCAACTTATGGCGCCCTCATATGGTCCTTTTACACGGAACTATTATCGTTCGTTTTTGCACAATAACAATTGCATTTGAGCGAACAATCAAGCGACGAGCGAGGAATTGTTCATTTTGATCTTTCAACATGTTCTCAAATCGTCGTTGATCGTTCGCAAAAAAATCGCAGATCGTTCCGTGTAAACATTCTTTCAATGATTTCACCTATGTGTGAGATAGGCTTAAGTGATCGCATAACGATTTTTCCGTGCGATGTATTGTTCTGTCTAAACGCTGATCGTTATAAAAAAAACATTGTTCATTCAAAATCGTTAATCGGGCGAATTATCGCTCCGTGTAAATCCGCCATTACATTGCTTCTGACTATTCTTTGGCTCTGTGATTCTGATCTATATTTTGATTCTTCTAGTTCTAAGCCATTTTTGCCCGACTATCCGCCATTGTGTTGAAACTGTCTTTGTTATTGTCTTTTGTCTTGTCTCACGTGTCACCCTATTTCAGTGCAGGGAATGTCTCCTTGTTGTCCGCCATCATTTAGGGTGGTCTAGTGGCAAGTAGGCAGGGACAGCGGGAGTGGGACAGTGTCAGGGATTCACTTGTCTCTGTGAGCGTTTCCTTTGTGTGCCGTGAACTGTCCTGGCACCAATTATACAGCTTAATTATACATCATAAGGTATAAAACAATGTAATGTGCTTGCATTGGGCTTATGGCCTCTATCTGTCATTTTTTTTACACCCTGGCCCTTCTGCCAGCGTGCTGTAAAGTGCAGTGAAGACTAGGACATGTAGTATCTGGCAGTAGAGCAGGCCAAGAACAGAGGTAAAGACTTTTACAGTTCGGTACAGTGGGTGTTCAGGGGTACTGCAGAGTAGTATCATTATAACAGTTTTTCAAGATGATTTTTTTTTTTCATGCCCTGCTGCATAACCGCCTTTTAAAAGGATATTCCAGTATTTATTAATTTCTTCAATAAAGTTAAAAATAGTGGTTGGAAGCGAAGAGGGAGAACATGACTACTTTGCTGCCAAAAATGACTGCGTCGGGAACTGCAGGGCTGCACAAGACCCGGATCCTAGCACAGTTACATATCACTAGCAATGTAGATACTGAGCCTCCCCTGATGTCTATATAATTTATGTTACATTAGAATAGACATTATACCTGGGGGAAGCTGTCTGTGTCACAAGTGCTGCAGCCTCCCCTAATGTCTATATAATACATGTTACAATTAGAATAGACATTACACTGGGGGAAGCTGTCTGTGTAAGTAGTGCTGCAGCCTTCCATGATGTCTGTATAATACATGTTACCATTACGATAGACACTTGGAATATAGAGAAAAAGAATTCCGGCGCTCAAAGGGTCAACCAAGTAGGGGGTAATGCATAGGGTTAACAAGGAGTATATAACTTCAGTTGGGGGATAAGGTCTCGTTTAGAAAACCTAACCCCCTCCAGGTCCGCCAAATCAAGACTTGTCAGTATTATGGTTCCACGATTTCATGATTCCAGTTCTAAGACTCAGGGCGACGCGTTTCGGTGCATATATAACACCTTTCTCAAGCCTGTGTTATATATGCACCGAAACGCGGGAAGTGGGCAGATATGCTGAGATGAACTACACCTCCATAGATACAGAATGCAGTGGATCAGCTTCATACTCAGTTCTACTGGGAAAAACTCTGCATGCCTCCATGTGAAATCCCAGTAAGTCCATACAATTGTACAGACGCCATATTACGGCTGTGCTTACTGTATAAACATAAGTTCCTCTCTGGTAAGTCACGCCTATTATGTATGTTACTACAAAAAAAATCATTACTCGCCCACAGTCACTGACATCTAGGAGGACTGGAATAAAATCCTACTTTTGCGAGGCATGTGCGGTGCCTGAAGTCAGAAGAGGCGAAAAATAAGGAGCAGTATGAAGAAACTCTTTGTATCCCAATAACAAAGGCCAGTTTGACATTTTGTGTCTGTATTTATTACATGGAGGTTAAGAAAATAAGATTCTAGTCAGTCCTTGGAAATTTGGCTTATAAGGAGAGAATTTCCCCAAAGATCGGCTTTCTCAGAATTGGATGTTTTTCCTCCCGTGGCTGTGAGTATCATTTTGTTTTCACCGTGGTTTCTAGGGCATAAAAAAGTTTTACGTTTCCTCATTTTTGCGCCTCAGTGATTTTAAATATAAAGATTCCACATTATAACAATACGCAGGGGTGAAGCCGTTCTCCTTATTCTAGATGTTATTTATTTAACCCCTTCTAGCGTATGGACAAAAATAAGATCCTATCAGGGGTCTCCGAATAGCGACAGGAAGTAATGGTATAACCTGGTGATGGCTGCAATGAAGCTGTGGGAGCCAGGCTGACGCTACAGTAGTGGGCATGATCAAAGAACGTGGACTTCAAGAGGAAAGCCAGGATTCACCAGTGGAATAAAAATTTTTTTTTTCGATGCCTTGTTAGTTGTATAAAATTCACAATGGAGTCAGATATAGCGAACAGGTGAAGAATCGAGACGGCAAACAAGTGAGAGCTTCAACCAACGTTTTTCAATGTGTAGGAAATACACAATTCATTAACTGTGAGCCAAACTATCACTCAGCCAAGAGTTTTCTCAGGAGGGGATGGGGTTAGCCACATCCAGACGGCTTATTTCTTTGGTAACAAAGGGATTGGGCAATGATCAGGCCTGACGCCAATTTAACCCATATCATCTGTTGTCAGAGTTTTGGTATAGGCCCATTCATTATTTTTGATGGCCAAAACTGATGCAAGTAGACAGAAGTATAAAGTGTATAGGGCCATTTTGTTTGTAGTATCTGAGGTGACAGGATTCCACAGGTTGGCTTTAAGTGGCACAAAGATGTCCAACCCTGACTGGAGGTCCAGCAAGGTTTTGGATGCTAAGAGGTTCTGAACTAATTGTTGCCCTCTCAGGCCAGTAAAAGAAGTGACACTGGCCTCGGAAGTTACAATTTAGACCACCGTGGAATATGTTTATGCTACATAAATAAACATTATATTGTTACTATTAGTGTTGAGCAAACTTACCAAAAGTCCAGGTTCTGCCAAATCCACACGCTCTGCATTTGACTCTCATTGGCTGGAGAAGTTGGATGCAGCACTAGAGAGTTGTGGAAAACATGGATACAGCAGTAGATTGTCAGCCTTAGAACTGCATCCATCTTCACCAGGCAGTGGATTGAGCCAAACCCAAACATTCCGCACGTTCGTTCAACACCAATTTTGGCCCCCGGCAATACAACACAGCTATACCCTTTCATGATAATGAAATGACTGCTCATTCTGTCACATTCTATACAGCAAAACTGACAAATGAGCAGCAGAAAACTAACTGCTATGAATCTGGTCAACCCTTCAATGTTTATTACTAGGGCGTAAGAACCTGAACTATCGGCTTCTGATTCCCGCTGTCTGCCCGCTCTGTGGAGAGGGTGGATACAGCCTGAGGACCGCCTAGAAAACTGGGATACAGCCTATGGCTATGGCTGTATCCCAGTTTTCCAGGCGGTCCTCAAGGTTGTATCCACCCTTTCCACGGAGCAGGCAGACAGCGGGAATCAAAAGCCGATAGTACAGATTCATACGAACCCGAACCTCAGCCGGTTTGCTCATTCCTATTTATTACCCTACCCCGGTGGCAGGTGGAGATATAGTCACCAAGTCACCACATTCATACTTATCTGCAGAACATTCCTTCCTAGAAAGATTTATCCCCATTCTCCAGCGCCTTTCACCTCCCCACACTTTATCACAGATCATTGGCAGTTCATGCTTACTGCTTGTCAAGTTAATGTTAACAATTAAAAGAGACATCTCCCTAATGCAGACAGTGTGTATATGTTCATTTGTAATCGAATCCCAGCAGAGCCGAGGAAGAGGAGCGATAAACATGGTGGAAAGCGCCGTAGATAACTGCACAATTACCGCAAATTACATCGCGACTGTGGAGGTCGCTGAAGCGTACGACCATCGGCAGTTATCAGATCTGTGCTAATAGGCAATTCCTAGAAAATGGCTCCAATTAGACCCAGAAACAAAAGACTGATTGATTTGCCTTGATGCACAGCAAAATGCAGAAACCGCAGAGCGGACATATATTACCCTGATGTAAGCCGGTGTGATCTATGCACATGTGTGCGATGTATACACAAAAGAAGCAATTACGGCCATGTTGGTACATAATTAAAACATACAAAAGACGGGATATAATTTGCAATTACTGAAGGAGGCTACATCATCCCTTTCCTAAGACGGCACTTAATCACTTTATAATGATGAATAAGAAGCCTTTCAATCATCTTAGAAAATAAACAGCGCTGTGTATAGACCAAGCGTAATCCTCGCTGTTTGTGAGATGACACAGATAAGACTCGTGATGTCATCACGGGGGGGGGGGGGAGGAAGAAGAGAAAAGTGGAGGAACATGGATGAACAAAATAAGAAGGCCTCTTATTCAAGTTATGTTGAGCACCATATGTTCCCCCAAGGGTTATCAAGTCTTCCTAAGGTCATGAACGTGAATTGGCCTAATTATACATGGATATGGAGCCTGGGGATGGGCAGTAAGCTACAGATGTGTATGGGTGTAAAATCAGAGGTAGGAGATGTTTTCATCCTGATATCCCAAGCTTGTCATGGAGCGTCCATTCCTGCTGCAGTCTGCGTAGGTCTTGGTGTGTCCACATCTGTCTGTCAAAAGCTTTCTTGCGACCCCCCCCCCCCCCCCCCGCTTCTGACTACAATACTTGGCTCCAATACACATCTTCTCCAACCAATGTCCAGACATTGAAGGGGTTGTCCGGGGAGCAGATGGTGGTTAAGGGCCCTATTCCACCGGACGATTATCGTTCAGATTATCGTTAAATCGTTCGAATCTAAACGATAATCGTTCGCTTGAAATGCAGTTAACGATTAACAACCGAACGAGAAATCTGGACCTATTTTTATCGTTGCTCGTTCCCAAAACGTTCGCAAATCGTTCGCATTGAATAAGACGTCGTTCGCAATAGAGAATAAATAGCAAAGAAAAAACTATCGCAATTATGATCATAAGTAACGATTATCGTTCCATGGAAATGAGTGGACATTTTCAGGTCTTTCGCAATAGCGGTCGTTTGAGATTGTTAATCGTTAACGATTATGCAAACGATAATCGTCCGGTGGAATAGGGCCCTTAATCCTTTGGCTCCATGGTGTTCACTTTCAGTTTTTTCCACATCTCGGTAGTAAGGCTTCCAAGACGTGGAGGGTTTGGGCACATGTCCCAATCATAGTGGGCAGGCAAAATCAGGCCCGCACAGGAAGTGTATTGTTGGCGATGCGATGATTGAAATATGTGCCCAACCCCCCCACATCTCGGAGGGCACGGAAGCTCTCTTCTGCTTCCCGGAAAACTTTAAAGCGAATGTACCATCGGGTACATTGCTTTTTTTTACCCTAATCAGAGTTCCTGTGCTCTGTGCTGGTCTTTTCCTAAGCATCGGCCCGCCCGGAGCACTGGGTGCAGACCCACTGCAGTGTGTCAAAACCCCCTCCCCTCTGTGACGTAGCTCCATAAGAATCAATGGAGCCACCTTCACAGAGGGAAGGGCATACTGAGAGGGCAGTGGACCTGCGCCCATTGCTCCGGGGTGGGCCGGTGCTAAGAAGCACGAAAACTGGCAAGTGTTTCAAAAAAAGGACCACGCCAACAACATCCCTGCACCGGCGACGATTGGTTAAGATTAAAAAAACATTGAAGAGTTTATAGGGGCTTTTCCCTAATGCCTGAGCGCAAAAAACTGGTAGCACTGTAGAGCAAGTTCTTTCCCTTCTGGAAATGAGCTACTTTGCATTCTTTTTTTTTTTTTGCATGGAGCATTTCACAGTTTGTAAGATTCCATAGGTCACCCAAAAAGACACACTACTCTTCTAGATCAATTTAAAGAAAAACTTTGATAGCCACCCAGCATCATGCTCTGGATTGACGAGCGGCAAGAACGTCAAAAACATGTCAAAGGTTTTGATCAGTCGGGGTCTCAATACTGAAAACACTGGTCATGAGAATAAGCTGAGAAACAGGACAAAGATCTCTGCAAGCCAGGGGAGTACAGTGTACTATGACCAGCTTCTCCCCACTCATTCCGCTGATTGTGGGGGGGGTATTAGCACTGCGACCCCGACCAATCGGGGAATGAGCCACGAGTAGGGTTCGTTAGTCCAGCTCCCAGCAATCTCCATCCAGCAGCTCTATAATGTCAGGGTAACAAAACCTCTTCATCATCATCCTAAAGAGGACCCCATTTTGATCTTTTCCACAGGACCCCCTCTGTGCGTACAATCTTAGGCAATGCTATACAAGGAACAACGCATCCCTGGTTTTATGTATTGCACTTCACTGGTCACACTAATATATTTACTGTATTATAAGGTTTGAAGCTAAAAAACTTTGCTAGATTTCTTCTGATTACAGACTATAAACTCCTTTGAGATGCAACCCTGTAATCTCTCTCTGCCAATGCAGGGGGGTTGTGCTGAGTCACAGCAGCAGCTGCTTAGCTACTTTGATAGAACCCCCAGGCCCTCTGCATCCTTCCTTGGTTTACTGAATCTGCATCCAATTACCACCTATTAGCTATACCCTCCACTGTAAATATGATTTGCTGGCACTGACATCAAAGCTCTAAGTTACGATGAGCTTGCAGTTTGCCTAATTCTGCAGCCTGGCAACGCCTTGCCCGTAAAGGACATATTAATCCATGTTACATCAGTGCAGGATTAATGTTACTATAAGGATGTGTCTGCAGAAGTTTCTAGTCAAAACCAAACGAGGCTTGAGTGTCCCTCATAAATGTTCACACTGATGATGGGGTGGTCAAGATTAAATATTTACCCCTTATATAGCATTTTCCCATTTTGTCTTACACCTACCAGACACCATTAGCCCATAAATTTGCCAAAATACCCCACTCCTAAAGGGTTATTCCCATAGGTCCTTTTTACCTTGCACATGGCTTGAAGATTGCTCTACTTCCTGGTTTCCTCTGTGGGCGGGGTCCTTCACTCTGATTGGTCCTCTTTCCCAGCAGCACTAGGGCTGGCTTCATGGCTGCTGTCCTGTGCTCTGCTGTTCTGAGCTTACCTCAGCTACACCAACTCTGACGGAGCTGGGGGTTATCAGTTTAATAGATTACTGCAGACACGGTGGTCAGCAGGAGAGCCTGTAGACACACTGATGCTCATTCTGACTATGGAGTAGTCATCAGCCCGGCCAGGCCACTGCTGGTCAGGAACCTAGACAACCAGCTGTCCACACAGTAGACACATCATAAGGCCTAGCAGGGAGCTGCAGCTAAAAAAGGTGATGAGAACCAATACAAAGTTTCTTAACTTTTAATTACCTAATGTTTTAGATATAGTTATGGAGATGGGAATACCTTTTAATGACCATTTTCCATGCCTGACAAGTGTATACCTACTCTATTTTTCCACAACATACCTTGTTGGCCAACCCAGATATCCAAAATGATGCCCTTCACAAGAATTTTTATCAATACCATGTTTCCCCAAAAATTAAGCAGTGTCTTATATTATTTTTGCTTCCAAAGATGTGTTAGGTCTTATTTTCAAAGGATGTCTTATTTTTTCATGAAAAAGAATTTATTGTTGAACAAAAAATATGAACATTTATTATATACTGTACAGTCTCGAGACTGTAACAACTGTATCCCACAGCAGTTCCTGAACCACTTGAACAGCAGGGACGGTACTACAGCTTCCGACCACCAGGGGGAGCTCATCACAGCACAGTCGTACAGCACAGCAGGGACAGTGTACGGTATGGCAGCAAGCGACAGGATAATGGGAGACTGTGTGCAGCTCTACATCTGGCGGTAGGGGCCTCTTAAAGCCTTGCCTGCACATTTTCAAATGTCGGCCGTGAAAGGGAACTTCACAGTTGGCATTAGATGACGGTCTTCATATCCTGCAGGCAGCTGCTCTGCAACAGACAGTGGTAAGGGACTATGGCAGCGGGCTCAAAAGAATTACAGCTGCATGCCCTGATGTTCTGTTCAGCGGGCATGCTTCCAAACCAAAACTTGGCTAGGTCTTACTTTCGGGAGGTCTTATTTTTGTGAAAACCAGCTTGCATAATCTACTTACGAATGGAGATCACATTCTCTTTCTCCCCCTATCCACTCCTCTTTCTTTCATTTGTGAAATGGAACACAGCTATATACATAAAGTAGCTAAAAGGGAGAGCGTGAACAAAAAGATCAGACATGACTTCATCATCTGTCATACTGGAACCATCTGGGACTTAGACATCCCTTGTGCCACACATGACTGTCCAGATCTGGGTGGCCCCGGGCCAAGTTAGACATTACTTAAAGGGCAATAAAGAAGTCTCATCAGTTTCCAATAATGAATTTAAGAGCTTCAGAACATTTCTTGGTTCATACTATGAACACTCGTTCTTCTTCTTCCCCCGTGCCCTGGTGATACGGTTTACAGTTTACAATGTAAAACAATGTAAACCAAGCTTTATTTTGTTGTTTGGAATTAAAGCTTTTGTTAGTCTAAAGTCAATATACAGTCCATACGAATTCTCTGCTTTTGCCCCCAATAAGCTCAGTATTATCTGCTTAAGTCATTACCGAAATATGACGGATTTCCTATTCTCGGGTGGATAGTTTTGCAAGTCAAACATCTCAGGGAAACATCAAAAGGAAGGAAAACTACTGTGTCAAAACTTGAGACTTCTAGGGACCTCTAAACTGCAAGAAATGTGATCTACTTTAGCTGAGGCCGTGTCCTGCGGAGTTCTCCTCCATGTATCCACAATGACGAAACTCTATATGGCGGTATCCCGTGTGCTACATTTAAATTCTCATCTCACAAAATCCTTCTTCCCCTGTGGTATTCTCAATCATCTCCATGGTCTTGTATTTTCTCTCTTTTTTTTTCCAAAGCTGTTTTTATGATATTTCATGATTTGAGTGTTTAAAATACATGAGGTTTGAGTCATACCGTGCATACAACACATTTCGGCTCTCGGTGACTGATTTATTCATATTCTTTTAGCTTGTGGCTTGGAAAACATTTGTTGACATGAGTTAAAGAAGATCCTTCTTGCCCCTTGACAATACCGTTGCCAAGACAAAGTGGCTTGTTAATTCCCACTTGCCACCTAGAGCTTTGTAAACATGTCCACCAGCCAGTACTCTCGCTAAACGTCTGTGTCCCAGTGGTGAAACAGAAGTGAAAAAGGGGAAATTTCAAGCTCCATGTGCCATTTATAATACTGGTGACTTCACATGTGGCAGGTGGACATTTAGGGCCCCTTAAAAACTAAAGTTCCCACCTTAGACTTAAGCAGTGGATGTGGATATCAATCCAAGGTGTATGAGGTCTCCCGAACAACCACAACAGATGATGTTGGTGGTTATAGGGGTTGGCCGTGATAGAAAAAAAGGAACCCTTTGTTTAGAGAGAGATAAGCCGCAGAAAGAGCTAAAGAGCTCGCTGCAACTTATCCCTCCCCATAGAGAACGTTCCCCTGTATGGGGATGAAAGTCAGTGGGCAGCCGGGAGTTATTGAAGGCCCGAGGCCACCTGTCAACCAGCTATGATCTCGGTGGTTATAGGGGTTGGCCGTGATGGAAAAAATTAACCCTTTGTGTAGAGATAGAAAAGCCACAGAAAGAGCTCTCTCGCGCTGCAACTTACCCCTCCCCATGGAGAACATTCCCCTGTATGGGGAGGACGGGCGATGGGCAGCCGAGAGTTATTGAAGGCCCGACGCCACCTGTCAACGAGCTCTGATCTCAGCAATTGTCGCTCGACTGTTGCTCTCCCAATCAAGTATCACGATAGATCGCCTGATAATTTGTGCAGCACTTTCTGGCAATTGGCCACCACTCCCCCCCCCCCCCCCCCCCCCATACTTTTTTTTTTTCATTTGTCAGAACAGGCCAATCAAATTGCAAACAATCAATTTCTAGTCCGTCAGCTGATTATTAGTTCAATGACACAGGGTGACATCAACCGATAATCACCCCATGTAATATAGCATTAAGTCTCAAAGGTAACAGTTGCCTTTGCACCCCCTATAGCTACATGTAACATTCGTACCCATTCAGAATTCTGCTCCATATTCTAGCCATAAGGTATGGTGGAGGAGGTGAGTTCGGCTACGATTTTGGGATTTTTGGTTCCTTGTTGTACACTTTTTTTTAACACAGCTCTATTCCTTCTGCCATGGTAATTGAATTTATACCACACCCATCTCTTTCTGGGTGGAATTTTCTCTGGTCGCCAAAGAGTTAAATTGTGTTTTGCTTTCGTTATTGACATCCTTCATTACCACTCTAGCTTCTCCTCTTCCTTCTGTGTGTGGCTAGGATATCAGAGTCTAGTCCAATCATGCCTGGGGAAGATTCCTGGCATCCCATAAACAGTTCACTCATCTAGACTCTAGTGCTTGCTATTAGTCTCAGTTTGAGCGTGCTAGCGTTTCCTCCTGTCTTTCACATCTTGTTATTCTGACTCTCTGCTATAGCTATTGATTATTTTGGTTTTGATTTTCTAATTCCCTGCACCATGGAGTCTGACAATTGGTTTGTTTACTACTGTGTTTGTTTGTTCATCTTTACACGTTTTGTGTATTCCCCTTTATTGAGGTAGGATGGGGATGTTGCTAAGTTACTGCTTAGGTTAGTTGAGTCAAGTAGCTAGGGTGATGGGTGGGTCTAGCATTAGGTCTCCTCCTTCTTCCAGGTTTTACAGCAGGTTTTACTTTTGGCATAACATACACCCTGAGTAGTGAGGAACAGCAGAATACAATGCTATTTGAAGCATAGTTTAGGATTTACTCAAAGGTGGGCCTTCACTGTATAGATGGCGTTGGCCAAGCTGGCTTGGTTATTCCCAGTTGCTGGGAACCTCTCTTCCACCAGGAATCCTATGAAGCTGACCAAGCTGACTTTTGACTTTCAACCTATCCTGCTGTGCTGCTATTTGTCTCTGAGAGGGTACTCTCTGCCAGATTGACCCACCTATATATGGGTATGTTCACACTATGGAATATGCATGGAAATTTCAATTGACACATCAAGTCAAGGGGACAGGCGGAACTTCAAGAGACCGTAGTGTGTACATACCCTACTACTGGAAGTATTGGATATGAAGCTTATTGCTTTGCAAAACTCAGTCCAACACTTAAACTTTCCATTGATATACAGGAGAAGAAATAACCCAGTTAGATTTTTACTGTTCCTCTTGCCCTGTCGTTCCTACCAAAATTGAAAACGTAGAACCTTTTGTAGGCCTCAGGGCAACCAGTCTGTCTGTCCTATGTACACCCATTCTGGTCCATAAGCCTGAACTTTCATCCTCCACCAAGGTTACCATCTGGAGTAGGAAATGTGAAGGTTTAGTGTTGAGTGAACCTATCAAAATGTTCAGGTTCGGCAACATCATTCGAACCCCAACGCTCAGCGTTTGATTCCCTGTGGCTGCAGAAGTTGGATGCCGCCCTAGGGAATCTTGGAAAACATTCCTACAGCTTATGGCTAAACCCGAACATTTTGACAGGATCGGTTAACACTATGAGGGTTACATTACAGAGCTAAAGAACCCCAGTCCAATGCTATATCTATTCTATATTTTCATTACCAAAGGTTCCTCTCTCTCTTGTGCCAATAGAATCTTTATATTCCAAAACTTTTATAAATTTGTAAAACTTTTTTTATTACTTTTTTTTTTAAGGTTATGAATGTTTGCTTTGGGGAACTTATACCTGCCAACATATAAAAAAATACTCAAATTTACTGATAGAGTGCATACATGTTTCTCATACGTATGACACAAAGTTGGAGATTGTTTGTCCAGGGGGAATTAATTGTAAATCCAGAATTTATTGCTGTAAAAATTTTGGAAGTGAAAAGAGCCTTATGGAGATTAATTACTTAAATTACTGGATCAACCTAAGTGACTATAATTACTGGATATAATTACTGGATTCACTTGTGTTGTCAGAGAAAGTAAAAACCTTGAGAAAAGTTTAACACATAGACCAGAATTGGATCAAAATAGATGAATATTAGGGATGAGCGAACCGAACTGGTACGAACCAGATTCGTTACGAACTTTGCAAAAAGTTTGATTCGGTTTCGAAGTTCGTTAAAACCGCAACGGCGTCGCAAAACTGTATTGTTTTCACAGAATGGAAGAGGATATAAAGAGGATATAATTATTACTCCTATAATCCCTTTTATCCTGTTATTATGTGAATATCAAGGTGTGTGACGTCACTCCAGGAACAGGAAGTGCCTGAGCGTCCATGCTCTTTCTCATTGTGTGTCTAGACTGCAGAGAGAGAGGAGCTCCGTGCTAGTTAGGGAGGGAAAGCACATAGATAGATAGGCAAACAAGTAGATAGCTACAGGGAGGTAGAGAGAGGGAGAGATAGGCAGAGATAGGAAGTAAAAAACTTGTGATATCCAGAAAAAGTTTGTTTGTTTGTGATACCCTGTACATTGCTATTAGTCTCAGTTTGAGCTGCAACCCACAAAGTTGTAAAAAAAAAACTAAAAAAAAAACTAAAAAAAAAAAAAAGGTTGTTTGTTTGTTCGTTTGTGCTAACCTGTACATTGCTGCTTTGTTGGGTGCTGTCAACCCCGTATAGCTGCAACCCACAAAGTTGTTAAAAAAAAAACTAAAAAAGTTTTTAAAAAAAAAGGTTGTTTGTTTGTTCGTTTGTGATAACCTGTACATTGCTGCTTTGTTGGGTGCTGTCAACCCCGTATAGCTGGCTGCAACCACAAAAGTTCTTTAAAAAGTTCATTAAAAAAACGTTTTTTTTCCCAACTTTGTTCATTGTAATATCAACTGCAACTAAAACGAAACTATACCCTATCACACTCCCACTATTGTAGCTGCAATTATTCAGCCGTTAGAGCAAGGTTCGTTTTCGGTTCGGACGAATCCGAACTTCACGAAAGTTCGCCGGATCGAACCGAACCGTACTTTTCTAAAGTTCGCTCATCCCTAATGAATATGCTAATCTAATTAAAAATATTAAAAAAAAATCACAGGATTATGGTTCTAGGAAGTTTTACTCAAAATTGACATGTCAAAAGTTTTGATCTGTCCAGGTCTGAGTGTTCGAACCTGTACCAATCATGAGATGACCGTGCTAAGTGTCATCCTCTCCTGGCTTTGTGTCATGTGATGAGTTGGGCTCATAATGTAAGTCTATGGAGCCCAACCTTTACTGACATAGAGCAGGGAGCCGACCACGCTGCAGTGTAGTCCTCTCCCTGCTCGCTCTCATGATCGGAATGGGTCTGAACATTCAAACCTTTGACATGTCTCTCTTATGTGTCAAAATTTTTTTAAAACAAAAGCAGCACTTTCTTTGTGGGCTTCCATCTAGAGTTAGTGCCCAATGGCTTCCATGTCACACCGGTCTTTAGCCTACGCCTAACACTAGGGAATTGTGCCGCACCTAACCATAAGTAAAGTTTAATCACCACCAAAGTTAGCCAATCTGTGGGGGTCCTCTACAGCAGAGTTTAACTTTGCACATATGTTCATATGCTCTTAAGTGTTTAGAAGCTTATTCAGTCAAAGCGAACTGTAACTTTGCAGCCCTGTGAAGTCATCATCTGGATTTATGCATAGACATTTTCAGTAAAGTGGACCTCTTTTGACAATATCTACAGGGTCAGCCAGCCATAAAGTCACAGATGACATCTCCATAGACTTTACCCAAGAGACTACTACCCACAGCTGCCCTAAATAGTCCACCTATCCTCCTCCTGGGTACCACACAACCATTTGCTTCCAATTTCTCAGCTGATATTTCCCTTATCCCCCCCCCCCACACACACACACACATACTGTACATAGAGCACTACTCACCCTTACCATGCTCTCTCTTCCGACATGGCCATATACACGTTATACTCACTTATTAGATGAAGAAACTCTGCCTGGTCTCAAGCCTAAATCATGCCTTCCCACAGCACAGGACATATTTGCAAGCTATGAGCACAGCCACAGACAGATTAACTTCCTGAAAGCAGCTCTTTATATATCTTCTACTATAGTGATCTATAATAACTACAGGCAATACTTCCCTACTACATTGCGCTATATGGCACAAAATAACACAGCACAAGACATATATACAGTCATCGCAATATACCTTGAGCCTTTATAGGTAAGGAGTGAGATAAGATGGCCTCAAGCTAGCACAATTTCTCTTCAGTTCTTTAGTGTTTCTGTGTAAGAACCCATCACGTAATATAAAATTGTATGTGGCAATAGCGTCTACAGAATCAGGCCAGATGCCAATATTCTTTGGTTTCTTTGCATTTTATGTCTGACCTAATCCACATGTGAAATTCAAAGAAATCTTCTGTTTTTGTGCCATGTATATTTCCATACTTCTTGATCACTGCATTACCTCTTTTGCTTGTTTTATGCTTTTCTATACAGGATTTGGATGTGACTATACACGTACCCTGCACAGAACCTATTCGACTTATTTATGACATTATAGGTCTATTCCCTGGATGGCGATAGAGATAAAGATGTTGCGGCAGATGGGATTTCTGGGATTTACTGTGCACAGGAGAGGAGGATGGACAGATAAGAACATTCCGGCAGTGGAGAAGAGATATGGAGAATCTGGAAACCTCAGATGAAAGACGAGAGGAAGTGCGGAGTGTGGAGGGCAGAGATAAGTCTGATCCAATGTTCTTCACTATCTAATCCATAGGTCTCTGGAAACACTTTCCCTCCAGGCACACAAGGGTGCGGTGAGTTTTCCAGAGCCAGGATGATGATGGATGCTCGGTGTCATTACTGCCCCTTACGTTAGTCCTTTTACTATATATGGATTCCCAGGGTTACGGCTATTTTTAAAAGCTTAAAGGGAACGTGTCATCAGAAAATGACTTATTGTATTTCTAATTTTCCATTTTTCTATCTATATTATAAAATAATCCCGATATCTTGCCGTTTTCATTCTCACCACTCGGGCTCAAACTAAACTAAAACTTCTTGTTGTGTTTGAGGTAAAAAGAGGAGGCTGCTGTAAAGTGATCTTTACAGGATTGCAGCATCATGTGACACCAGTAGATAGAGGAGACAATAGCAGCTCCCTGTGATATGACCTCTTCACAGGTCACAGAGCATGCTCAGTAATGTTTCACATTTATCTCAAGGCGACTGAGTCTGTCTATTGTCGTCCATATCCACCAGGCTTGCTGTAAAGCATGTCACTAAATGCTGGTAAGAACAGCCCAGCCAAAATGGCAGCCCACATAACAATTTACAAAAAGTATTAAAAAAAATTAAGTCAGAAAATATAAACAGATTATAATAAAAAAAAAAAAAAACCTTTTAGTATCTGAATGATAAGTAAAAAAAAACTTTAGGTGACTTTAAGGGAAAATCACAATATCCGAGCCATTGTCTAGGATAATTTAGTTTTTTGAATGCTGCCCCTGGCTGGCCAAGACTCACCGGTACATTCCCATTTTCCTGCCTGGTTCATTGTATGGAGAAGGCTACAGACATGCATTTAAATTGGTTTTCATATTAAGCTGAACTGTGACCTATGCAACACAACATACACTTTCCCACAATCCCTCTTGCTTGAATACACAGTAGAGACTACATGCCAGTATTTACTACAAATGAACTGAGCTCATTCAACCACTTCTGTGGCAGCCATATTGCCCTGATTTGTAAAATTATATGGGTATAATTATATGAGTCCTAACTACTCTGCTCCTGTCCCATCTGCACTGTTCAACCAACAAAGTTCTAGACCTAAATTTCAAGATCCCATAGAAAGCCACAAAGAAAGTTCTATAGATAATATATTGTCTGGCATACTTGCTCCTCTGGGTATTACAGTGGTGACCAGACTTAGCCAGTGATTGGCTATGCAGGCAAAGTCGCACAACTGCTTATGGCCCCCCCAAGTACAGTGTAGTGCAAAGTATGGAAGCTCTGATTGGTGTTAGCACCCCCTCTGGTTAGTGATTGATGACTTATCCTGTGGATGGCCCACCATTCTGTTATGCCCAGAGAACCCCTTTAAGCACTGGTAGAGTTATATGTGCACTATAGGACAGTAAACCATATGTGCAGATATAGGGGCAGATTTACCAAACATGGTGTAAAGTAAACTGGCTCAGTTGCCCCTAGCAACCAATCAGATTCCACCTTTCATTCCTCACAGATTCTTTGGGAAATTAAAGGTGGAATCTGATTGGTTGCTAGGGGCAACTGAGCCAGTTCTACTTTACTCCAGGTTTGATAAATTTCCCCCATTGAGAATAGAGATGAGCAAACAGACTCGTACAAACCAAAATTAATTCCCAACATTGCAAAAAGTCTGGTTCGGTACCAAACTAAATTTTTTCCAAAGTTTGGAATGAGTTTGTAAAGGTGGCGGCTGCACAATTTAAGAGGAATTTTAAAAGGGTATGCTTACCTGAAACCCATAGCCCCTCACCCCACCCACAAGTATCCAGTGTCTCAAGCCGCTTCCAGCCCTCTGACTGGCTGAGATGGGACATCAGGATGGCCAGTGATTGGCTGAACAGGCTGTCACTCTCATCTCTGTCAGGAATTGGAGGCGGCTGTATTTAGCGGGGGAAATCGGGGGACCGCGGACAGGTAAGTATTGATGAGTAAATTCGCTGAACCACACTAAAACAGTTAAACACCTGCAATTGTTTAGCCGTTTTAGTTCGGTTCAGACAAACCCAAATTTTCCTTCAAAATTCTGCGAACCTGCCAAACCAAACTTTTCAAAATACGGACAAGGAGGGAAAGGAGCGCTGCACCTCACACCTATGGCTGACACTAATGCCTCTTGGCTACATTTAAAAACCAACGCCAGGATGTTGGTATATAATTTGATCAAACCATATTGACCCATGTACCACGTGCAGGTCCCCTGGTTCACATGGGTCCCTACTCTAACTCACCACTGTGTCAGTCAGCGACCGCCAACCCCGCAAAGCGTGCACAAACAGGGAAGGGAGGCCATAGAACGGCCCTGCAACCCTGAAAAGCTCGCCCATCTCTAATAAAGAGCTCCAGCCTATGGACTCTCATACATGACCCTCACTTGTTCCTTTTAGTGAGTTTGCACTACGTTCCAGGTTTACTCTTTTCCAATAATTGCTGTCTCCTCCGTTATCGCCCAAGAGACACACATTTGGCTCCACGTTCACCTCTGCTCTATTATTCCACCAAGCTATCTCTCTTTCATGTCATCGGTGAAGAATAAAAAAACACTCTGTGAAGTCAGTCCTGTTGTCCCAGACATACGGCTCAGCGTATGGCTGACTGAGAAACTCAATACACACCAAGTGGCGTAAGCCTACAGAAAGTAAAGCCCTCATTTTCACTTGGAGCCATCGTCATAACAAATACTCCGGAACGATGAATCGGGGTCATGAAATTACACATAAATAATGCACTTGAGTCCCGTCGTGGGGTGTGTACACAAAGAGCCCATGTTTATTAATCTAACAAAATTGCTTGTTGGCAGAACTATACAGGACAACAGAACTATATTTCATTCTATTACATTGTCCAAGGCCACATTTACACAGCTACACAGTCTGTTCCTTAGGGTGGTCTCAGTATCCCACTGTGAAGGTCTTAGTCATGTAAACAATTTCAAGGCCAATGCTAAACTGATGGAGGTGAACTTCCTCCCTATGTCTTGTCTCCTAATGAAATGAGATTGCGTTTGGTCCGACCTCTGTGCCCTCCGAATTGTACATATCTCTCTTTTAAAGGGATAATTAACCTGGGAGGCCTGCTCGACCGCCTGGTGCTACAAATGATGACCGCTCAGGGGGCCTAGTGTATTGCAGGAGCTGTCAATGAGGCCCCCTGATGCGGCAGGCCCCATAGCCCAGCTATGGCTGCTACAGAAGATGTTACACCCCTGCATAGTTCAATTCAGAGCAAAGGAGCTGGGGCGCCGATCTAAAGATCCCCAGGAGCAGGAGGCACGGAGGTCAGATCCCCCACAATGCTGTGGATAAGGGGCAAGTAAGGTAAAATCGGAAAAACCCTTTAAGAGAACTTGGCTGCAGTACAGTATATTCAGTACAATAATGAACAATTGAAACCAGTCAATGAAAGGAACAAAGCTTTCCACGTTTTAATGGGTTATTCTCAGCTGACATGCAGTGTCCCAGAACATGCAGACTACTACTCCTATTATGGCCATTTCTCTTGCTGTGTCAATGCCTGTTCTGGTAAGTGTTTGCACTGCAACTGCTGCTGGTTTTCCCCTAGTATTCTCTGGTAATGTGCATTCTCATGTGTATTCTCATGTATTCCTGTGTATTATTACAGTGTACAGTGGTATGCAAGGCTGTTGATCACGTGACCTGTAACCATGGTTCCTCCAATGGCCGACTAGTTCTGGCCAGGAGCAACCATGTGACCTCCCACTTCCTCCTAACAAGTTAGTCTTCCCCCTGCTTCCAAGCAAGGAGGATGTGTGTCGTCCCTCTCCTGCCTCAGAGGAGTTGGGCTTCTTCTCTGCAGCCTCTTCACCATAAGAAGAGTGACTGATTCTGCTGCTGTATTCAAGTCTTCGGCTGTATCTGCCTGCTCAAGTGACCGGATTCTTCTCTCTCATCTGGGTGTCATTCCGTTATCTCTCCTCATCGCTGCAAGGATTCACAGCAAGTATTATTCTCAAGCTAATCCACCCAGCAACGCTATTTCTCTCATACTCCTACTCCCATCATCCGGCACGTATTCTCACAGCCTATGCAGCACCACTCCTGCTTTATTTGTCAAAGCCTGCTATATACCCGGTTGCATCCGGACAGAACTGTTGCTACTAGTTACCTCATCTATAATAAAACCGCTGTTACTGAACCCTGGCATTGGTGTCCACTAACTGGTGCCCTGACTAGGTGCAGCGAAGAATCGCATGCCCATCATCACCCGCAGATTCCACAGACCGGCCCTACAGCTGTGCCGCCCTCAGGCCTATACCGTGACAAGTATAACCCCTGCAGCTGCCCCGGTCATTGCCCGCTCATAACACCAGCACTGCGGAAGTGGCCCCCAGGGGCCAGGGCATCGCATTTGGCGTCACGAACAGGATCGCGTACACCCTGCGGTGTTCATATTTGCTACCCCTCATCATCCTCAGAGACTCTGCTATTGCCGCGCTGCGGCCTGCTAAGGGGTCAAGTCAGCTGGTGACGCACTATCTTCGCGCGCGCGCGCGCTCCGCCCCAGCTCCGCCCCGGCCCTGCAGTATCCAAGCCTCTGTTGCAGGAGGGAAGGAGATTGTGCCCGGACCGCCGGAAGCGTTGGTGCTGACTTCCGCCCTATCCCTCTCCGGTCCCGGACACCCTGCCTATCGGTGCCTGCTGTTCCCGCAAGCTCTCCTCGCCTCTGCTTTCTTCCAGACGCCTTACACCAGAACCCCTCATCATGTCCACCGGCCATCACAGTGACTCTGACGGGTCCGGCAGTCCGCCGATGGCCCGGCGAAGACTTCCCGCGGCTCCCGTTGCTATGGCTACCGCAGCGGTCCCGTTCTTCATTGGGCCCAACAATCTTCCCAGTTATAAAGGGGAACCCCACACGTTGGCTGATTTCAAGGAAAAAATTTCCCGCACCCTTGAACTTGTCTCACTCTCTCCCACTCAGCAGGTGCAGTTGCTGCTAGGACAACTTGAGGGTCCCGCTGCAGAGGAGGTGCGGTCGTGGCCAGCTACGGAGAAAGCTAATGTACAACAGATCCTGGCCCGGCTGAGTAAAGAATTTGAGGTACAGTCACCCACGGAGGTCCGCCTTAAGTTTTATGACTGACGACAAAGGCCAGGTGAGACCCTCAGAGACTATGCACTAGCCCTCCAATCTGCCTACCGGGCCCTGAGACAGGTTGATACCATACCCCCTCGGCTGTGGAGAGTATGATCACTGACCGCTTCATAGAGGGGGTGGACTCTAGACTCATCCAGAGCCAACTGCGTATGCTAGCTGCCCAAAACCCTACAATGCCTTTCCTGGACTTCAAGACTCTGGCTCTGAGGGTGGTTGGCATTGAAAATCCCTGTGCCGGCTGTACTCCAGGTTCAGATTGCCCGGACCCGGTGGGACCTATACCCTCACCTCCAGTGCCCGCTATGGTTCCGCCGGTTTCCGCTATACAAGCTGCCCAACAGTCTATCCCGGCTAGTTCTCCAGCGATCCCTGCTCTCCTTACGCAAGTGGTTGACTCTCTCTGCCACGCCCTAAGGGGGCTACAAGGGGCTTATCCAACACCTCCACCACCACAGGACCCCTGCCCTGGGTATGCAGTTCCCGATCGGCCTCCTCCACAGAGACGTAGATCCCCTGAGCGCCCCTACTGCCGCCACTGTAGGCGACATGGACACTACCGCTCTCAGTGCTATCAGTTAAACGGGCTACCCCTGGGTCCGAGGGCCAACACCCAGGAGGTCGAGATCCAGGCCTGCATGTGACTCTCTGGGTGGACGGAGTCCCCCTGGAGGCTCTGGTGGATACAGGTTCCCAGGTTACCACTATCCCGAGGCATGTGTTTGAAGAACATTGGGATCTGAGAACCCTAGGTCCAGTTGAGAAATACCGTCTGAAACTTATTGCTAGTAATGGTCGTCCTATTGTGCAACTAGGTTACTGGGAACCCACTGTCTGCATAGGGAAGCGAGAGCTAGCACGTCAGGGTATCATTGTTACTGAGGCTCAGGGAGATAGTGGGACCGTGGTATTAGGCATGAATATTATCCGTCATGTATTCACTGAAGTGTTGGATGCCTTGAATGCCTCTATGTCTTGTGCTTCTCCTCAGTACAGGCAAGCCGTCCAGAAGACCATAAAAGTGCTCACCGCTCAGTGGAAATTTGCCAATCCTCGAGGAGAAATCTGCCGTGTCCGCACTAGAGATGCTCGTCCGGTCACCATCCCAGCTAACAGTGAGTTCCTCATCTGGTGCAGGGTCCGTCCGGGCCTCAACAATGCTGACTATGTGGCTCTTCTGGATGCTACTGAAATTGAGGGGCAACCTCTTGTCAGGGCCGCTAGAAGCCTGGTGACTGTCTCCAATGGTCAGGTCCCTGTCCGTCTGGTGAACCTTGGAGACTCCCCAGCTGACCTACCCAAGTTCACCACCGTGGCCATGCTATACCAACTCGATCCTGAGAACATCGTCTGTGAGGAGACCATCGCCTATCAGAGCTCCATCCGTGGCACTCAAAGGGACTCAAACAGGGCTCTCGCCCCTTGGTGGGATGAACTCCATATTGGCGATGCCAATACCCCACTTGAATACCTCCACGGCATCCTCAAGGTGGCCAAAAGGTATCACGAGGCCTTCAGCAAACACTCCCTCGATTTCGGGAAGACCAATCTGGTCCAGCATCGGATCAACACTGGGGACCATTTGCCTATCAAAGAGAAACATCGGCCAATCCCTCCTGCCAGCTATCAGCAGGTCAAGAAACTGCTCAGGGAGATGAAAGACTCTAACGTTATCCAAGAAAGTCAGAGTCCGTGGGCTGCCCCTATTGTCCTCGTGAGGAAGAAAGACGGTAACATCCGTTTCTGCGTGGATTATAGGAAGATAAACACAACACAATCACCCACAAGGATGCCTATCCTTTGCCCCGGATCGAAGAGTCTATTGCTGCTTTGGGGTCAGCCGCCTACTTCTCCACCTTGGACCTCACCAGTGGGTACTGGCAGGTGCCCATGGCACCCGAAGACCGTGAGAAGACGGCCTTCACCACCCCCATGGGGCTCTTCGAATTCACCAGCATGCCCTTCGGTCTGTGCAACGCCCCCGCTACCTTCCAGCGGTTGATGGAAAGGTGTCTCGGCCATCTCAACTTTCAGAGTGTCCTGCTCTACCTAGATGATGTGATTGTCTATTCACGTACCTATGAAGATCACGTCCATCATCTGGCTGAAGTGTTCCAGGTCCTAATCGATCACGGCCTGAAAATTAAGCCTTCCAAGTGCCACCTTCTCAAACCCCAAGTGAACTATCTGGGGCATGTTGTGAGTGCTGAGGGGATACGACCCGATCCAGAGAAGATCTCGGCTGTGGAACACTGGGATACCCCTAAGACCGTCAAGGAGGTGAGAAGCTTTCTGGGATTCACCGGCTATTACCGCCGCTTCATTCCCCACTTTGCCCAAGTGGCCGAGCCCCTCAATGAGTTACTCCGGGGTTGCCCTCGAGAAAGTTACAACCGACGGCTCCCCGTAGAGTGGTCCGAACGGCAGGAGGTTGCCTTTCAAACCCTGAAACGCCTGTTGACTACGCCTCCTATACTGGCCTACCCGGACTATAACCTTCCTTTCCGGCTCTACACGGACGCCAGCTTCCAAGGCCTGGGAGCTGTGCTGTCCCAGGTTCAAGATGGCCAAGAGAGAGTTGTAGCTTATGCCAGCCGGAGTCTTCGGGGAGCTGAAAAGAACGACAACAATTATAGCTCCTTCAAGTTGGAGTTACTAGCCCTAGTGTGGGCCGTCACCGAAAAGTTCAAGGACTACCTGGCTGCCACCCCTGTTACCATCTATACGGATAACAACCCGTTGGCGCATCTCAGCACTGCTCGGCTGGGCGCCCTGGAACAGCGGTGGGCTTCTCGACTGGCCAATTTCCAGTTTGAAATTAAGTACCGCAGTGGCAAGGCTAACGTCAATGCAGACCTCCTGTCCCGACTACCCAAGGGCGAAGAGGCCCCAGAGGACAGCGATTGGGAAGATGTAGAAATGCCTCCCTTCTACCAAAGGTTCGCTACCCAGAGTGCTATTGATGCAGCTAGGCCTGAAACGCCTTCGCCTCCACCTAGGGCCCCGCAAGACTTGGCCAGGTGGCAGACCATCCAGGAAGAGTCCCGCGTCCTGGGGGAGATCTATGACTACCTCTCTACTGGTCGGGTCCCCATGCGGATAAAGAGGCCCTATCCTGATGCCGAGCTAAGGCGACTCTGGAGGCAAAGAAAGAGGCTCTTCCTACAGAAGGGACTGATCCTGCGGAACTCTCTTGACCCGGTCTCTGGGGAGAGGTGCCACCAGATCCTCATTCCCCGACGAGACGCTAAGATGGTGCTAGATGCCTACCATGACCGGTCCGGTCATTTCGGGGTACACAAGACGGAGGCCACTATCCGACAGCGGTTCTACTGGATCGGGATGAGGGCTGACATCGAGAACTGGTGTGCCGAGTGCCCTGCCTGTAATATCTCCAAAGCTGGGGGAAGAGAAGTCAGGGCCCCTTTGCACCCAATCACCTCCCACCGGCCGAATCAGCTAGTCGCCCTGGACCATGTGAAGCTGGCCCCTACAAGATGCGGGTATACCTACGCCCTCACCATGGTCGACCATTACTCCAAGTGGGTAGTCGTGGTACCTGTCAGGGACTTGACCGCCAAGACCACCGCCCTTACTTTTTACAAGGATTATGTAAAGCACTATGGGTGCCCAGAGTCTCTGCTGACGGACCGGGGTCCGGCCTTCGAGTCGCAACTTTTCCAGGAGCTGTGTGCCTACCATGAATGTAAGAAGCTCCGTACCACGGCCTATCACCCTCAAGGGAATGGTCTGTGTGAAAAAGTTA
Organism: Dendropsophus ebraccatus; assembly: GCF_027789765.1. Classification (NCBI taxonomy): domain Eukaryota; kingdom Metazoa; phylum Chordata; class Amphibia; order Anura; family Hylidae; genus Dendropsophus; species Dendropsophus ebraccatus. Next base: position 20,625,268 of record NC_091455.1, on the reverse strand, counting down.
ACCAGGTCTTTATCAACATGCTCCGAACGGCTGCAGTGACGAAGAGAGTAGAGTGGCCCCACTTGTTGGATGAACTAGTGGAGATCTATAACAATACCACTCATTGTTCCACTGGCTACTCCCCGTTCTACCTGATGTTTGGCCGCCAAGGCCAACTTCCTCAGGACCGTGCTCTTGGAGTCCAAGCTCCTGACACCTTCAACCCCCTACCTGAAACTGACTGGGTTCGGGAGCATCAGAGGAGAATCCAGGATGCCCGGGAAATTGTTGACCGGAGGATGGGGGAGGCTCAGCAGCGCCAAGAGGATGCCTACAACCAAAGGGCGAATGCCACACCACTACAAGTGGGAGATAAAGTTTGGCTAAAGAAATATCATCACTCTCACAAACTTGAAAGCCTTTGGGAGCCTGAGCCCTATGTCATCTCTTCTATCCCTTACCCAGAGACTGATGTGTATGAAGTAAAAAAGCCAGGGCTAGCCCCGCAGACGGTGCACCGGAATAGGATAAAACGTTGCACTAAGGAGGACCTACAGGGCCTTACAGCACCGTGTCCGGTACCTGCATCCACACCTCCGGCTCCCCCAGCAGCTCCAGCTAAACCTCTCTCTCTGGAAGAAATGTTCCAAGTTGAACCGTTCCTCATGGCCATAGGCTATCCAGCGGTCCCTGTGCACATTCCAGTGGCCCCTCCACTTCCAATTGTGCCTCCAACAACTCCATCTCTACAACCAGACACTGGGGGTGATCTTCCACCTGTACCTGCACCAATCACTGTTGAAGAGGATCCTCCGCTGAGACGGTCTGAGCGCTCTACCAGAGGAATTCCTCCACTTCGCTACAGAGACCAGAGTCCTTAACTGTTTCTGTTGTCTAACTGTTTAATTATTCCAGCGTATGCAACGTTCAAGGTTCGTGCCTGGTCCTCCTGACCAAGTTCCCTGTATTAACCAGCCATGAGCTGATGGACACTTATAGTAACAAAAGGTTCTCTAGTGCCTGTCCCAGAGCCTTTTACATGGACGATGTCTAATTGCCTAAAAGAGACTCTACCTCACAGAGACACTTAACCCATTCCTTCCTAATGCACTTTCTTGTGATTGTGTGTTCCACACAGGGTATTATTGCACTTATTTCATTATTGCACTTATTGTACTATTGCATTCCAGTGTTATTGAAGTCTTTGTATTTCCTCCTCTGAGTAAGCACAAGGTTACATAGATTGCCTCAGAGTAGAGTGCCTCTTTTGTAAAACAGTATATTTTTCCAGTGTCTAAGTCAGATAGCTTCTCCTCTGAGTAAGAGAAGTCAGTATATATATATACCTCAGAGAAAGTCCAGTTTATGTAGGAGTGTATTTTCTCATCCAGTCTCAGTATTGTGTATTATTATCATATCTATAGCTGGAAAGATTTAGTTGAGCCAGTTTGTATGCAGATTTTTCTCAGATTTTCATTCAGATTTCTCTCCGGTTTCATTCAGATTCATGTGAGCCAGTTCTCCTCAAGACCTCGCAGTATTTGTTGTCCCTTGTGTTTACCTTCCTTTTGTTTCCAGTATTTGTTCACCTCTGTCTTGTCCCAACACAGTAGTTATCACACATAGTCTTACCTGATATTCACACTGGTCCATACATATTGCACCTTGGATACCCTTTCGAGTGTTTGGCCTATTGAGTAATTGTGTTGTATGATTGACCGGTATGTAAGGGGCCCCCATGTATGTTTGCTTTTATTATTTTGTTCTTTTCTCTTCCAGGTATCCAAGACACTACTCAGACACGCCAAGATAGTACACAGGTCTTCACGTTCTCCTCCAGTAGGGTAACACATTTAACAGAAAACCTACTGTCTAACTGGCTGGAATATGGAGGGTCACCCGCCAGCAGTTAAGTTGTCCTGGCTTACACGTCAGATGGTTCACGCACTAGCTACCTGGTCGCCAGAGTACGTTAGGCACCCCTAGGTGAAGTCCTGCCACTAGGGTTTCTCATCCTCTCTCTCTTCTCACCTGTGCCTTGGGCGTGGGAAACACACACCTCATCACACTCACTCTCATCATTCATTCCTGTTGTTTGATTGTCCAGTCTATCCATGTTTGCTGCCTTCTAGATTCGCCGAGGTCGGCTCAAATTTGCTAGGGAGGTATGCAGTGTCCCAGAACATGCAGACTACTACTCCTATTATGGCCATTTCTTTTGCTGTGTCAATGCCTGTTCTGGTAAGTGTTTGCACTGCAACTGCTGCTGGTTTTCCCCTAGTATTCTCTGGTATTGTGCATTTTCATGTGCATTCTCATGTATTCCTGTGTATTATTACAGTGTACAGTGGTATGCAAGGCTGTTGATCACGTGACCTGTAACCATGGTTCCTCCAATGGCCGACTAGTTCTGGCCAGGAGCAACCATGTGACCTCCCACTTCCTCCTAACAAGTTAGTCTTCCCCCTGCTTCCAAGCAAGGAGGATGTGTGTCGTCCCTCTCCTGCCTCAGAGGAGTTGGGCTTCTTCTCTGCAGCCTCTTCACCATAAGAAGAGTGACTGATTCTGCTGCTGTATTCAAGTCTTCGGCTGTATCTGCCTGCTCAAGTGACCGGATTCTTCTCTCTCATCTGGGTGTCATTCCGTTATCTCTCCTCATCGCTGCAAGGATTCACAGCAAGTATTATTCTCAAGCTAATCCACCCAGCAACACTATTTCCCTCATACTCCTACTCCCATCATCCGGCACGTATTCTCACAGCCTATGCAGCACCACTCCTGCTTTATTTGTCAAAGCCTGCTATATACCCGGTTGCATCCGGACAGAACTGTTGCTACTAGTTACCTTTTCTATAATAAAACCGCTGTTACTGAACCCTGGCATTGGTGTCCACTAACTGGTGCCCTGACTAGGTGCAGCGAAGAATCGCATGCCCATCATCACCCGCAGATTCCACAGACCGGCCCTACAGCTGTGCCGCCCTCAGGCCTATACCCTGACAAGTATAACCCCTGCAGCTGCCCCGGTCATTGCCCGCTCATAACACCAGCACTGCGGAAGTGGCCCCCAGGGGCCAGGGCATCGCAGACAGGGCGGCCAAGCGTAAGCAGGAGGCAGCACACTTTAGGACCTGCCAGATTACCATAAGAGGCATTATTATATTAGAATTGGAGGCGTGCATGATGCGAGGAAGCGCCACACATCATGGGTGGGGGGAGGAGATGAATTTGAATAGCACGTGCTGGACCCACCTTCAGTGCTTTACCCCAGCTTATTTGCATAACAGTTTGGCAGCGGCAAATTGAAAAATGCTCTACACCAGCAGATTCTACAAGTCAACGTCGACAGAATGGTATGTATATCTCCATATTACAGCTGTGATGGTACACAGTTCTCAGCATGGTGCTAAGAACGCCTTATATGGAAAGGGGGGGGTGACAATATCACTTTATGACAAAGCTATACTTACTTGTATCCAGGTCCAGTCTCCTGAAGGCAGCTATACTTACTGTATCCAGGTCTAGTCTCCTGAAGGCAGCTCTATAACAGCTATACTTACTTTATCCAGGTCCAGTCTCCTGAAGGCTGCTATATAACAGCTATACTTACTGTATCCAGGTTCATTCTCCTCAAGGCTGCTATATAACAGCTATACTTACTATATCCAGGTCCAGTCTCCTGAAGGCAGCTATATAACAGCTATACTTACTGTATCCAGGTCAGGTCTCCTGAAGGCAGCTATATAACAGCTATACTTACTGTATCCAGGTTCATTCTCCTCAAGGCTGCTATATAACAGCTATACTTACTATATCCAGGTCCAGTCTCCTGAAGGCAGCTATATAACAGCTATACTTACTATATCCAGGTCAAGTCTCCTGAAGGCAGCTATATAACAGTTATACTTACTGTATCCAGGTCCTGTCTCCCGAAGACTGCTATATAACAGCCATATTTACTGTATCCAGGTCCTGTCTCCTGAAGCTGTTTAGTCTTGTGCTGGTTGAAAAAAACAGACTAAACACATGAAGTCCTGACCAGTACAGAGAGTCACGGCTCAATGTGTCACAGTCACATGACTGCATTCTCTGTGAGCGCAGATAACCTGGGAAACACAGGACTTCCTGTATTTAGAATCTTAAAAAAAAAAAAAAGTCAGAACACAGGAAGTGCCGTGTTTTCCATGATAACTTTTTTACAAAAAATAATGAATGTAAATAGCAAACTTGCTTCATATCACATCTACTGTTGATTTTGATTTTGAAAGTTATAACCACAGGAACACTTTAAGGTTGGCTGAACCTGCCCATTTTAGCAGGAAGGAGATAAGTATATGGCAATATGCCTGATCCTTTTGTTCTTATGAGAGATTTTCAGCAGCGGAGGTGTTGGACAACTTCTCCCCTTTCCCCATCTATAACACATGCCCGGTCAGGAGTGCACATACATGGGGGGATGGGAGGAAACGCTATCAGCTGTACAAGCATTTGGCTGACAGCTATCTATCATGTGACCTTATGGATTATCTTAGCAATAGACAACTATCTGATTGGAAGTCATACACATTGCCCAGGCTTATCTGACAGCCCCCCAGGAGATGATATTACTCTTCTCCGGGTTTTTCATTTCTCATCGGGTTCCTCCAATTTTCGACCACATCACCTATAAGCCTGTTCATACAATAACCATCAGCTGATGTAACTCACAGCGAGGGGATCATAACATGAAGAAATACGAATGGTTTTCTCTTTCAACAACACGCTGGGTTCCGAGTCTTCCAGCAGTAACACAATGGTAACAATAGATGCAACAGTGATATTAAGCCCTAGAGAAGCTTTTGTAATGTCAGAGTGAGATCACGTATAAACAACGGCCATTGCCAGGAACCACAATCTGTTCCTCATAAGTGCTGTTTATATAGAGAGGACGGTATATGAAGAAAGCTCAGCTACCTACTATAATAAATTTGGGTCATAACTCATGTGGTTAGAGCAGTGCTTCTCAATTCCAGTCCTCAGGCCTCCCCAACAGGTCATGTTTTGAGGATTTCCTTAGTATCTCACAGGTGATATAATTATACTCAGTGCATCAGGTATTAGCACAGGTGTCCTTTGTATGGGAAATCCTCAAAACATGACCTGTTGGTGAGGCCTGAGGACTGGAATTGAGAATCATTGGGTTAGAGGAATGGTGTCAGAGGTGAAACCTCAACCTCACAGGCCCCAAAATCTGCAACGCGGGCCCTACCTGCCATGTTTTATATATAACAGTAAGAGACCGGCCGTTCCGTGACCCCGCGCTTACAGGAGAGTCCGACGCTCATAGAGAATGAATGGGGAGTCCAATTCTCCGTCATTCTCTATGGGCATCGGACTCTCCTGTGAGCGCGCGCGCCGGGCTTCGGGCGCTCATATCTCCGTGACCTGACCGGATCAGGAAGCGGGACCAGGTGATTATAGGGGGCTGTAACGGGGGGTCAGGAGCCTGTCACCCCGGCTCAGAAGGTGACAGGTCCTCTTTAAGTACCGGCCGGATGATCTTTCCGGCCACAGAGCTCTGATGCGGGCGCATCAGCGCACGCCCGCATCAGAGCTTCCCATAGCACACAGTGAAGCAAGCAGCTGGAGCGCTCGCTTCACTGTGTGAACTGACAGGTCTTTCTTTCTTTACCGAATTCCGGCCGCAGAAAACTGACATGTCAGTTATTTGTGGCCCCGTATGGAATCCCGTCCGGAGCGTATACCATGTGTATACGCTCCAGCCGGGATCCCATTGAAAGTAAGGCATTGTTCCACCGCACCAAAAGTACGGCACCAGTAAGAGGACTTAAAGCGACTCTGTACCCACAATCTGACCCCCCCCCCCCAGACCACTGGATAGCTGCTTTTAATCCCAAATGTGTCCTGGGGTCCGTCCGGCAGGTGATGCAGTTATTGTCCTCAAAAACAGCTTTTAAACTTGCATCCCTCCTCCCCACCCTCCTCATCATTAGGAACACCCCAGACAGAATTTCTCCTAATCATCACTTGTCTGAATGCTGCACAATGTGTTGGATCATTAAGGCATATGTGCAGTTGTGGTATGTCACCATGGGTATTACTAGTTTATACACCCCTTTGCAAAAGTCTGTACTCTAAGTGAAGTGGTAATGAAGTCATACCTAAGTTTTACCACTAGATGTCACTATTATTTGTATATGCACTTGTATATTGCACAGCTGTAGTGAACAAGGCGTTACTGTTTGTTGGTAATCTGCACACCAATAAAAAGCTCTTTTCTGTTCTCCACCTATCTCTATTCTCCTTTCTTTCTTTGCACTTTCTTCTCCACCACTCACAGGAGGTATTACACACCCTGTAGGAAGTTGTCACATGGGGAGAGGAAGTACACACCCACACTTAGGAGTCTTACCAAAGTCTTGGTAGAGAGAGGACGCACAAGACTGTTCCTGCTGTAGTTCAGAGCTCTGCCAGGTCTCCCACCAGTCCAGTGTAGTCTAGTCTAGAGTGTGGTAGTGGACGGACGCACATGGGAAATACAAAGACTCTTACTTCTCAGCCAATTCTTACTCTAGTTATGCAGTATTAAACTACTAAGGAGAGGACAAGTCAGAGATCACCCCAACCCAAACCGTTGAATGTCTCTAACTGTGTAGGACAGTATCCTGAAACAAGAGGAACTGATCCAGATAGAGCAAAGTTGCTGCAAGCCTACGTACTCTATCTCGCAGATGTAACCAGGTAATTTTGGCCACCTTCCTCAATTCAGGTAACAAGATTTGGGGCTTGTGTCACCCGAGGAGGACGGGTCATCCAACACTGTAGGGCAACAGGTGGTACAGTGACAACAAAGGTCGAAACACGGGCACAAGTAGTCTTCTACTTTCAAGTATTCTTTAGTATTCTACTTCTTCTAAAGTTCCGTCAGAGCACATTTCCACCCTGGGCTGTGACTCTCCACACAAACTCCTCTCTACGCCTCTAAACTCACTCTACTTCCCAGCACGCAAGTCAGCACAGCTCTTCTGTTCCAAAAGCTCTTAACGCTCCTAACATGTCTAGTCAAGTCATTCAGTTAAGAGACTGCCTTCTCAGCAGTACAGACACTATTTGCCATTCTGTTCAGAGACTGTCTGCTCACCAGTTCAGAGACAGTTTACCTGTCCATTCAGAGAATGCATGCTCACCAGTTTAGAGACTGTTTGACATTCTGTTTAGAGAATGACAAACAGTAATGGAATATGTCAGTAAAAGATAAAAACTTTTACAATAGAGAAAAGTAACACAATATAACCATAATAATACTAATAGAGTTGGCTGAATTCCACACTAGAGTGTACACAGGGTCACCAAACAGGAATTTGGGATAATGAAGACAACAGAGCAGACAGTTTGCATCAAATGCAGAAGGAAAGCATGAAAGATCACAGAATGATTGTAAAATAACTTAATTTACCAATATACATTTATTTATTAAGTAGTTGAAAATATTTTTCATTATCAAAAATCCTTTTTTAATGGGTTTTCCAGACAAAGTTTATTGATGACCAATTCTCAGGTTTATGGGGCGCTAATATCTGGAACCAGCGGCAAGCCAGAAGCAGACAGTGCCATACATTGTATAGTGGCCGTACTGGGTTACTGCAGCTCAACTCCCATTTACTTCAATAATCCGTCCCAGCCACCACACAATGTACAGTGCTGTCTGCTTCTGCTCTTGTCTGTGTATATACCAGCCGATACCCACAGATATTGGGCGACAGTATCACCCTACCAATCAAAAAAAAAAAAAACATAGACCAGAAAAACCTTAAATCAATGATGTCTAAATGGCCTTTTCTCTTGATTTTGTGAAGCTTAAAGCATAAGCAACTACTGTTAAGAACAGGCCTGTATTTAGAGTTCATGCTGCCCTAGGCACTTTGCATGCTGAGGCGCCCCCCCATTTACAGTCAAACTAAAACTCTCAGGACCCCCTATCATGTATGCAGCTCTCAGGGTATGCTGGGAGTTGTAGTCTCTGAGTGGACAACCCTGTAATAAATCACTGTGTGCAGAGTCTCCTGGTGGCTGCAATCTGTGGGTGACAACCATCAGCCCTGAAGGTCCAGCAATACATCTGTCTACACTGTACTACAACTCCCAGAATATCCTGAGTGCTGCAGACTGTCAGTACATACTGGGAGTTGTAGTGCCTGCAGCGGTTGTAGTTGGGTCCTAGGTGCATTATACACTGGATGCTTTGTGGCACATAAGTATACATAGATCTGTGGGGGCTCAGTGCAGGGAAGTGACCCCAGAACATCACTAATAGGGGATAGAACAATAACATCTACCCCCCCCCCCCCCCCCAGCATCTTAGTGCTGTTTTGGGGTCACTTTCTGGACTGAGCCCCCACAAATCTCTGTATTCTTATATGCCACAAAGCATCCAGTGTATAATGCACCTAGGACCCAACTACAACAACTGCAGGCACTACAACCCCCAGCATGTACTGACAGCCTGCAGTCCTCAGCATATTCTGGGAGTTGTAGTGCCTGCAGCTGTTGTAGTTGGGTCCTAGTTTAAAAGTTTGAGCTAGTGTACTGTAGTGACGGCGGGGCTGTGTCAGTACACTACCGCAAGCAATACACTGACCCATTTAGACCCCAATGGTACACAGGCTCTGCACGCTATAGAACTGATTACAGTGCAGTTACTAATGACTCACAGGTGACGTCTTCTCCGATTGCCGTCGCTCAGTTTTTGCTTTTTTCTCCATTTTGTGCAGCCATCATGAAGACTTCTCTGACCACAACTCGTCTGCAAGCGGGCAGCTGGGGTGACTGGGGAAGGAAGGCAGCTGGGGTGATGGGGAGGGGGAGCAGCTGGGGGTGGCAGGGGGAGCAGCTGGGGTGACAGGGGGAGTAGATGGGGGGCAGGGGGAGCAGCTGGGGTGACAGGGGGAGTAGATGGGGGGCAGGGGGAGCAGCTGGGGTGAAAGGGGCAGGGGAGCAAATGTGGGGCAGAAGGAGCAGCTGGGGTGGCAGTGGGAGTAGATGGGGGCAGAAGGAGCCGCTGGGGGGCAGCTGGGTGACAGGCACGGGGAGCAGACGGGGGGCAGGGTGGCAGCTGGGATGGCAGGGGAGAAAATGGGGGCAGGGGAGAAGTTGGGGGTGGCAGGCGGAGCAGCTGGGGTGGCAGGGGAGAAGCTCAGGGGCAGTGGGAGAAGCTGGGCGGCAGGGGAGAAGCTGGCGGGCAAGGGAGAAGCTGGGGGGGGGGGGACGGGAGAAGCTGGAGGGGCAGGGGGAGCAGATGTGGGCAGTGGGAGAAGCTGGGGGCAGGGAGAGCAGCTGGGGGTGCAGGGGGAGAATCTGGGAGGTGCAGGGGGAACAGATGGGGCAGGGGGAGAACCTGGGGGGCAGGGGGAGCAGATGTGGGCAGCGGGAGAAGCTGGGGGGTTGCAGGGGGAGAAGCTGGGGGTGGGGTCAGGGGAAGAACCTGGGGGCACGGAGAGTAGCTGGGGGGGGAGTGCAGGGGGAGAGGCTGGGAGAAAGAAGGAGCAGCCGGGGAGCATCTGGGAGGCAGGCTGGGCAGGTCCCCTCCCATGCAGCTTCGGGGCCGGCCGTGCTGAGCTTCCGACACACACTGCCTCTATTACAAGCTGGAAGCTCATAGCTGCAGCCCCGCGGTCCCAGACCTCTCTCCCGCTCGGCGGCATACGTGACGTCATCGCGTCGAGCAGGAGAGAAGTCTGGGACTGCCCTGGTTAAGAAGAAGGGATCAAGGCAATTGGGGATATATGTATACATAGTGGCTTCAAGTCAGTGAGGTATTTGGGGGGGGGGGTCATACCTGTAGATAGGGGACAAGTAAGTTTTAATTGGAGAACCCCTTTAAAAGTGAATCCTCCCTAGGGCCTTGTTCACATATTGCAAAAATAGCAGCTGTTTTTTGACACGGACGTGTCAAACATCGGCAGCTATCTAAGATGTTCACTTGGCCAATACTGCAGTATCGCTCAGGTGAGCATCACTTTACTTTAATTGGAACATGGGCAAATTCTGGTGTACATATATTACACTCAGGTGTCCCTGCAGTTCAATTAGCCATAGTCTTTCCAAAAAAGAAGAAAAAGTCTGGCTCTCACCCAAGTAGCAAAAATATAAAGGTATCTTTATTCACCAAGCATTCACCGAGCATTGACGTCGAGAGCCTGTACACCCGCATCCCTCAGGATGCGGGTGTCCAGGCGATTGGTCGTCGATTGCTTCGCTTGGGAACAATGGATACACCACACATTCAATATACCTGTGATATGTTATTATTTGTTTTACAGCACAATGCCTTCCAGTTCGCTGATCAGTGGTACTGTCAGCGAGCTGGAACGGCGATGGGGACGCCGGTAGCCCCAACTTTTGCAAATTTATTTTTGGCAGAGTTGGAGGACGATATTATTTTTTCATTGTCCAATAATTTTTTGGCTAAAATTGCCTTATATCTCAGGTATATTGATGATGTACTGATTGTGTGGGCGGGGACGAAGGAGGAATTCACTGACTTCATACAGTATATGAATAGTAACACCTATAATATGACCTTTACATCAGAATATGGGGGAAACCAAATAAACTTCCTGGATGTACATTTAGAAGTTAAGAACAATGAACTATTGACAAGTAGGTATCGTAAACCAAGTGCCACGAATACGTTATTAAAATATGAGAGTTGCCATCCAGTACACGTAAAAAGATCAGTCCCATACGGGCAATTTATAAGATTACGTAGGATAAATAATACAGACACATTGTTTGAGGCACAGGCACACACACTAAGTCAGCGATTACTCACTCGTGGATATCCACAAGACGTTATAACAAAAGCTTGGGATAAAGCTCGTAACATCCCACGTTTGTCTCTATTGAGAAATAAAAGTAAAAAGAAGGATGCCTCTCCTAGATTTGTGTTCACCTTTTGTCATTCACCCATGGACGATATAGTGAGAAGGACTGTACTTAAACATTGGCGTTTGTTAGAGAGTGACACTGACTTGCAAGATCTGACTGAACAGCGTCCCATTCCGGCGATGTAAGAACGTAAGAATCTATGGTTGGGTAGAGCCACTCATGATCCAGGTAACTATAGGTGTCAGCATTGTAAATATTGCGAATTTCTGAATGATGTGAGAACTGTTCAGTTAGGCCCCATTAAATGGGAAGTAAGGGACTTCATCACGTGTAAATCAAAATACGTAGTTTATGTGATTATTTGCACGTGCGGGTTTTATTATTTGGGTAAAACCATACGCCCGATGTACGTGCGATTTTCGGAACATATAAGGTCCTTGAAAACAGGTAAAGGCTGTCCGAAGTTGATTGCCCATGTTCACACGGTGCATAATGGTAATGCCTCCGATTTATGTTTTATGGGTCTTAAACAGGTAAAATACTCACCAGCTGGAGGCGATCGTCAGTTGCGATTACTCCAAGAGGAGACTGAACTTATACTGAAAACGGAAGCTATCGGACCGCTAGGTCTGAACGATAGGTCCGGTATTCATGGAACCTGCTGGTAGAGAAAGCTCTCTTTGTGTACACTGTGCAAATATGTATTACATGTCAATGCTATTAATGTCATATGTTATGTCTAGTGTTATTTTGTATATGTGATTTTAAATATGCTAATTACTTGAACGTAATGTTGTATATAAATGACCGTAATACGTGATGACGTCAGGGCTGTGAAAAAGCGTGGTTAACGCGAAACAGCTGTTGCCTGATCTGTGTTCATCCACGCCATGTAAACCCATTTGGTGAATAAAGATACCTTTATATTTTTGCTACCTGGGTGAGAGCCAGACTTTTTCTTCTTTTTTGGAAAGATTATTGCAAGGACTGTGTATCTTTAGTCTGTGCACCACCTGTAGCACGTTCCGAGACATTGGCTACAATACACACTGGAGGATGGAATCCGCTAGCGGTTGTGAGTAGTGCCGAGAACCTTGTTTGTGACCAATTAGCCATAGAACACAATGTAAAGTACGGCCGGAGCCGTACTTTACATTGTGGGCACAGCCTATTTCGTATGGCCGCTGTTCACTGAAAAGCAGACGCACAAAATAGACATGTCAGTTTTTTGTGCGGCCGCATGGAACCCCGGCCATAGTGTGAGAAGTGTGTATGCACTACAGCCGGAGTTTTATAGGCTGTAATGTAATCGTCTGCTGTCATTAAACTACGGCTGTTATTGCAAACCCGCAATAATGGCCGTTGTTTAATGATAACATGCGTTGTGTGAACACAGCCTAGGGCTGCACTCAACTTCTTCAGCCACCGATAATCAAATGCGAATGGCACTGGAGCATGCTTGAGTCTGGCTCATCTCTAGTAAAAATCCTTTACAATAGAGAAAAGTAACACAATGTAACCACAATAACACTAATAGGATTACAAATGAGGAGGAAACAAGGATTATTATTCTACCCTCCACTTCTCTCCCTCGGGCAAATAATCGTTCTAAACATAAATGTGATAGAGGCGGCGGCAGAAGCCAGATGTCTTCAGACATGGCCGCCGTGCGTGAGGCTGCGAGGGAGGATCCTGTTTATATGAGCAAAGATAAATGACTGTTATGAGAGGAACCCGTCACCAGTCCGGTCACATCCGAGGACTGTATTCATTTATTACTTCTATAGCCTGGCTAACACCAACACAGACCATGGAATTTGACTCTTAAAGGGGCAGGTCATGTGACTCCCCAATTCCCTGGTTTCAATTGTTCTAATTTCCTGTTTACGACAATAGGAATTAATGAAATCAAAGAGCCCGGGGCCCGGGTGGGATTTATTAGCTTATTATGTTCACTTTGATTTCTTACTATGAATCATTTTGATTTGTTTTAGTTTGCTGCAATGATTTACTGTATAAAATTATTCAATTGCGCAATTGTTCAACGAAACTCACATCCCTCCACATACGGGCCATGTAGCAGACAGCGGTTTCCCTATAAAACCCTCCACACGGGCCCATAAAAGCTCCCGTCTGTCTTTGATACTTACAGATACTTACAGATATTAGAAGCCTGGCTGTATAACCACCTGTCACTATTCCTAGTATAATGTAGCAGAGCTGAATTTACTATTTAACCATTTTAATGTAAATGAGGGAGGGGGGGGGATATTTTCATAGATTTTATTTGTTTTGTTGTTTGTTCTTTTTGACTATAACTGATTTTAATAAACTTTATTAAACTTTCATGAGAACAAATCTTTGTTTTTAGCTTCCTGTCTACCTCCATAAGCCATGACCAGGCTGCCATGACCAGGCTAAAGCGGCAGCCAAAACAGGCAATGTCAATAAGCTTTGGATAACAAGTTGTTCTTCTTTGTAGTACTTTCAGTAGGAGCTAACCTCTACCTTCTAGGAACAACCCTTGAGACCATCCATGTTAAAGTTTCTATGACCTAGTTGTCTAGATATCACACTGGGGGACATTTATTAACAAGTATGCCGTTCCACGCTCCGCCCCCTAAAAGGTGCCATGGAAAAGGTAGTAATCTGTGCCCTTTCCATAGTGTAAGCCAGGGGCCCATCTTGATAACTGTGCTCCTATACGGCCTTTGTCACTGTCCCGTAGACCCTTACACTTGCCCAATTTTCCTGCTTCCAACATCAACTTCAAGAACTGACCGGTTACCTGTCATGTTAGCGCTCGCTTGCTCCGACAGTGAGGGGGGGGGTCGCAGGGAGCTGCAGGGGAGCCCATAGGAGATAGCTGTGGTCTGCTGTTGTGGCTGGTCCTTTTAGAAGGACCAACGGCACAGATCGTTGCTCTCCTCGTTGTTTGTGTTTCAACATTTTTCAGGCGACAATATACAGAGTCTGTTCCCTTGAGATTAATGTGAAACATTACTGAGCATGCTCTGTGACCTTTAAAAAGGTCATTTCATAGGAAGCTGCTATTGTCTCCTCTATCTACTGGTGTCACATGTCACTGCAATGCTGTACGATCTCTCCTATAATCAATGGAGGGGGGGTTTGTCACACTTGGTGGCCCACCAGAGCAGTGCCGGGGAATAGACTGGGAACAGGGAACTGGGCGCCGGTTCAAAAAAAGGACCGCGGCAGTGGCAACCCTGCGCCGATCTATTCATGTAAAAAACTTAAAGCAATGTACCTGATGATAAGGAGTTAATCAGAAAAACTAACAATATATACAACTATGTATTACAGTATGTCAGTCATAATAAATACATCCTGAATACTTTACCTAAATAAACTACTTTACCTGATTTAAAGGGAACCAATCAGGACGATTGTGCTGATTCCCAGCAGCACAGTATAGATCTACTTTGCAGCTTGCGGAGCATATCAGCCCCGACTGCAACAGAAGCTAAAGGGGAAAAAGAAGAGATGTGACTCCCCACCCAGATGACTAGTTGCTGTCCCTCTCCTAGCCTTGCGCAGTGTATTAAGACATCTTTTTCCCCTTTGTAAAGTTCCTGCTGCAGTCGTGGCTGGTGTGCTCCGCGAGCTGCACAGGAGATCTGTACAATATTGTATAGGATCTGTACAATATTATACAATATTGCAGATTGGTTCCATTTAAGAATAAAGCAAAAACAATAAAAAGTCCAGATAATGTGCTCATAACCCAATATAACAACGCGATGGTGACGCAAATGGCTAAAAAAAAGGATGAATAAAAATAATAACAATTTTAAAGAATGAATGCCTCTTGATAAGATTAATTAGAAGAATATACACAGAATTTGATCTCGTAGCCCAGGTGTGAATAGTCACGGCCACTGCGGTATATAAGCGCTGCTGGCTCACCGATGAAAGTCAATATTTATGTAGCCGCATTAGTGAGACGTAAACTCCGTCTCATAAGGAGTTGTGTAATATGTTGTGTAAACGGTTATATCGGTCACTCTCTGGAGCCCACAAAGCCCGGAAAACTTTAGAGAGTCCCAGAGACATTTCAAAAGTTTTGATCGGTCGGGGTCTGAGTGTTCAAATCACAACCGATTAGGAGAACCAACTGGGCCGACCAGGTCGGGAAAGGACACAGGACACAGATCATTCCCAGTTTGTTCTCCTGATTCGTCCCCGTCTAAACTGTCAAAACTGATCAAATCTTTTTATATGCCTCTATGATGTGTCAAAAGTTTTTTTCATGACACCGTCCCTTTGTGCTCCAGCCCGGCCCAATAGCCAAAAAGGGCAACCTAAATCCGAACCAGGAGTAACCTGGCGTGCCCCAGTGACTCTTCCCCACCCCACCAGCCTTGATTGATCTCCCTTTGGGTCCATTTACACAGAAAGATTATCTGGCAGATTATCTGCCAAAAATTTGAAGCCAAAGCCATGAATGGATTTGAAAAGAGGAGAAATCTCAGGCTTTCCTTTATGACCTGATCTCTGTTTATAGTCTGTTCCTGGCTTTGACTTCAAATCTTTGGCAGATAATCTGTCAGATAATCTTTCTGTGTTACACAAGTTCCTCCTACGACTGGATTTACAGTATATATGGAGTTTCCATCTTATCTGACGGAAATTTATCTGATGAATTAATTGGGTATTAATTGTTTTCAATTGTATGTATTTTTTATAATTGTTTGAGTCATCATGTTCAGTGATAAGCTCCATATTTGTATTTTTTATTGGTTTTTGGATTAAACTACAGTTTTTTTTTTGTTTTTTGCTTTTTTTTTTTTTAAGATTGATCTGGTTACACAAGTACATTGGTACATGCTGATCACCCGCCTCCTTGCTGCCTTCTCCATCTTGATGTATAAGATCAGTAGACCTACATTGGAGCCCATGTATCTACTAATCGGTGGGGGTCTGAACACCTAGACCCCAACCATGTGACATGTCAAAGGTTTAATAAAGTTACAGTAACGCTTTACAGAATGTCTATGAAAGTTACAAGAACAACTGAAGCACTTGAAGTAGCAGAAACTCTTCTTGCCAAGAGTTGGATACCCCCCTTAACCTGGTTTTGGTTACTTTTTTAATATTACTGTCAATATAACCATATTCTTAATTAGTAAATCCCATCATTATTTTTATGGCTAGATTCTTAAGCATACTTAAATGAGTTTTATCTAGGAATAGAAAAAACACAGCTACTTTCTTGCAAAACAGCTCTACCTTTGACAAAAGCCGCTCTGAAAAAAAAAAACGGATATGTTTTAGTAAGCTTGGCTAGCCCCTTTAAGGCTCCCATACACATTAATGAAAAGTTGGTTAGTCAAACCCAACATTTTCAAGTGGACTGGCCAAACATCAACAGGGAAATTTATGAAGACTAGCATACTCATACACTGGTCTTAAAGTAGGTCCAGTCCCCAGTTTCTCCTGCTGGATCCACTAAGAGGTGCACGCCTCTAAGTGAAACAGACCTGATCTGCACCTGCGAGGTTGCAGGTGTAAATCATGGTAAATCTGGCGAAGGAGGTGGCCAAGCCTCCTCCCCACCTTGCCATGCCCACCCATCAGGCGAATGGGGGATAATTCTGGCATACACCAGGAAGAAGGGGCAAATCTGCCAGTGGTGCAGCCTTCATAAATGTTCCCCCAAATCTGTATGCAGGCTTCCCAACCCTCCCATTGTTGGGGCATGTTGGATTTCAGTTATCCAGTCCTTTTAAGGGGGGGGGGGGGGGGGGGGGGTGAGCCTGAAAGTCATTATAGCCAATTTTTAAATGATAATCGCTCCATGTAATAGGGCTTTAAATCAACAAATAATGACACATGAACAATTTTTCGATTCTTGCCTGCAATTACACAGGATGAGTATTGTGTAAATTAGAACAATATAATGATTTTCTGCACGATAATCGTCCCATATAATAGGGCCCTAAAGGTCCTTTTCCACAGACTGATAAATTGCTTAATTGCTCGTTTAGGGTCTGTTCACAGGGTCAATGCGATGGCTCGTGTGCCTGACATGTCAATTCTTTGAGCGGAGGTGCGCGAGGCATTGCATTGACACACTGAGGCAGGCGGGATTCTGAGGGGAGTCCACGGTAAGAGCTCAACGTTGAATTCTGTTTTACTCAGTGTGAATAGACCCTTAGTTAACGACAAGTGATGATTTTTTTCTTTTGAACCATAGGCATTCAGATGAGAAGATAAGTCGCGATGAAAAGTCGTTATACTGTGAATATTCGTAATTACGTTTATATCTATACACTGTGAAGGAAGAGTGTTTACACTGAAAGACTTGAGAATGATTAACAATGATTTTGGGGTCAGCTCAAAAGATGCGATCAACGACGTACAAGCGAGTCATTGTTCATAGTTTGATCATTGTCGCATTTACACCAGAAGATTATTGCTTAACTAAACTAAACGTAACAATTTTTTGCACGATAATCGGCCTACGTAAAAAAGGTAGAAAGTAGCTGTGTTCTTTCTCATCCTGGATAACCCCTTTAGGGCAGAGTTTACAACATAATGACAAAAATATATATATAATCCACCAGCCCATCTACCATACGGCAACACTGCCAGTCTCCTGAAAAGAGTGATGATCCAGCTGTGTGTTGTACTGAGATTCCCCGCTATATCATTACGATGGGATACTTTTTCCTGTATGGTGCTAGAATACAAATCATATTACAATCCCCGGAGTTGTTTTCAATGAACTTCCAGTAAGCTGCACGTTCCCATTTGGCACCATTACTATACTGGATACTTTACTGTCTTCACTGTTTTTATTTTCTTCACTCTTTATTACACATTTACTACGACCATTCACTTGGCATGAGATATTTTATTGCATTCATCATTCATGTTGGTTTGGTACAGACAACGTTAACTCTCTCATCCACATTGTTCTTAGGACAGAGAAGCTAGACGGATATCAAGTCAGATCTCTGCAGAGATTTGCCAGAACTCACACTTCTCAAGGTCAATTTATAGAGTGACTAAAGTATTGTTATTGTCCGCTTGTGTTGTTTTTGTATTACTGTTGTAAGGGCGGAGTGGACGTTGTGCTCCCCCACCCTCCTTGGGGTGGAGGAGACTGTGTGTTCTTGGATGGACTGTTTGGCAGCTGAGGGATTGCGGAGTTGTTTTGTTAGTTAGGTGTCGTTTATATATGTGTTGTGTGTGAGCGGTTGGTCCTGCGTTGGTCCTGTTGGTCTCTGTCCTGGGTTGTAGGAAATGGCGCACGTCAGACTTAATAGCTTTATTGGATGGTGGGAAAGGAAGAATCAATGGCAGATTTCAGCTGAGTGAAGGGTGTGTGGAGATAATATGGGCCCGGCTATGATAACCCTCAGGCTATGTTCACACAACGTCCTATTTTTTAAAAGAATGGCCACTGTTTTCCATTAAAACAACAGCCTTTCTTTTTATACCTGAAGGAAATGCATCAAAGTCAATGCAACAACGGCCGTTATTTTCACACAATGTATTGACCAACGGACATTGTCTGTCAACGGATGTTGTTCAATAGACTGTATTAAAACAACTGCCGTCGTTGCATTGACTTCAATGCATTTCATTGCAGTATGAAAAAAAAGGCCATTGCGGGAGATTTATTAAACTGGTGTAAAATAGAACTGGCCCAGTTGCCCCTAGCAACCAATCAGATTCCATTTTTCTTTCCTCGCAGACTCTTTTGAAAATTGAACGTGGAATCTGGTTGCTAGGGGCAACTGAACCAGTTGATAAATCTCCCCCATTGTTTTAATGGAAAACAGCGTACGTTATTTAAAAAAAAAAAAATATATATATATATATATATATATATATATATATATTGTGAGATAGTGACTGGAGAAATAATAGATGGCAGGTATGTTTCTCCCAGATTTCTGTCATACGTGTTATAGCTCCAGGGAGTGCTCAGTGTGTGTTTAACCCCTTAACGACATCGGGCGTACCCATACGCCCCCGTTGCCTGGGCTTTAACGCAAACGGGCGTATGGGTACGCCCGATGTTTCCCCGATCGCTGCGTGTTCACACACAGCGGTCGGGGAAGATGGCCTGCTATAATGTATAGCAGGCCATCTTAGCTTCACGGCACGGGGGGTGGTTAACACCCCCCGTGCTTACGATCGCCGCTATAGGCTGATCAATTCAGATCAGCCAATAGCGGCGATCGGAACCTTTCCGGGTCATCGGAAAATGGCGGCACCGACCGCCATTACTGTAAAAAGTAATGTTGATCGCCGTGCCACCGGCCCGATCGCCGTGAACGGCCGGCCGGCCGTTCACGGCGATCGGGCCGGTGGCACGGCGATCAGAGTCCCACAATATAGTAAATACCTGCCCTGGACCCCTCAGCTAGGTAGCCGAGGGGTCCAGAGCAGGTATTTGTACATTACTCACCTGTCCCGGGCTCCTGATCGGCGTCTTCCGGGTTCGCGGCGTCCTCCGTCATTCCGTTCGGTCTTCGGGTCTTTCCGGCGGTCCTCGTCGTCTTCTTTCGGCTATTTTCGGCTCCAGCCTCGTCATTTTCCGGATTTTGCGCTCTGCTGCCCCCTAGCGGCTGATATGTGTAATACACTTATCAGCAGCTACAGGGATATTCAGAATATAGAAAAAGTTTTTTTTTTTTTTTTCCAAATTTTTTTTTTTCTATTTTCCGCACCCTATCGCCGCTGAGTGTTGATCAGCATCGCACGAAAGTGCGCTGCTAATCAGCAAACCTCCTTTTTGGCGTAGGGTGTTTTTTTTCTATATTCTACTGCCACGGTCTGCTTATAAGTGCCGCACATAAGTGCGGCATTTATCAGCAACTCCTTTGTTGGCGTAGGTTTTTTTTTATACTTACTGTAAAAAAAAACACGTAAAAAACACTACATTACACCACACTACATTGAATAAAGTTTGACACTACACCACTACATACCCCATATACTAATCCCCGTATAAAGATGGCCCCCAGGGTGTTTTCGGCGTCAGAGGGATACGTTATTATTGCCTCCGACACCGAAACAGCCAGTGAGGATGAATGGGGGGGATCCTTCTTTCCTCCATTCATCCTCATCATCCATTGACGTGTCTGGGGGTAGTGTAGCGTACGCTGCCCCCCAGACACGTCTTTTCCGCCAGTACCGTCCCAATAAGAGATGGCGGTATGGTGTGAAATTCTACACACTCTGTGACAGTACCTCAGGGTACACTTACAGATTTCGGGTACGTGCAAACTGCGGAATGGCGAAGGATAACCCTTTGTGCATTCCGCAGCTGGCACCCGCCGGCGGACTGATGCGGGCGCATGTCTCTATCCGTGTCATAGACTCCATTCTATGCACGGGCGGAATCCGTCGTCCATCCAAAGAATGAACACGTTGGACGGAGAGCGGAATCTGCCCGTGCATAGAATGGAGTCTATGACACGTGTGGAGACGTGCGCCTGCATCAGTCCGCCGGCGGGTGCCAGCTGTGGAATGCACGAAGGGTTATCTGTCGCGATTCCGCAGTGTGCATGTACCCTTAGAGTGTATGAAGGAAGGGACACCTGAATCCAGCCCCCAGATGCCCCCAGATGCCCCCTCCCCCCCCATCCTCGGAGTTAATGGGGAGATCGTCCGGGAACTGATCTTCCCACTGCTGGATAAAGGTCACCACCTGTACGGGGATAACTTTTATACCAGCACCCCCTCTTCCGGTCCCTCGCTGCCCCCTAGCTTGCGGCACGATCCGTAAATATCAGAAGTAGTAATAGCGCCCTAATAATTAGTAGCCATGGAGCGGACCCAGCGCTTCTGGATATGAAGGACCCCGTATCGCACCAGGACAACATTTTCCAGGTGATGTCCCCCACACTGGAGAACAGGAGACCCCAGAAGAAGTGCAGAGTGTGGAGTAACAGGGGGATCAGGAAGGACACCATTTTCCAGTGTGACACCTGTCCTGATCCCCCCGGCCTCTACATACTGGATCGCTCCAAGGCGCACCACACGTCACTGGGGTTCTACATTATCTAAATTCTGTCCCTTATTCCTATTTCAGGGGTCACGTTGATCCGGGGATTATTCTGATCGCCATTATGGAGTTGGGAAGGAATTTTTCCCCTGTGATGAGGCTACTGTCGTCTGCATTACGAGGGTTTTTTGCCTTCCTCTGGATCAACACAGGTTGAATTTGATGGACACCTGTCATTTCCAACCTTATAAACTAATAATTGGCCTAATACCCCCAAATAAATTAGAATTGTCCCTTTTTCCCCAGCTAAATAGGTATGGCCACCATTCCCATTAGAGGATGCCATGGTGCAATTACAAAGCCTCTGTGCGGCCAGGACAGTAGAAACCCCCCACAAGTGACCCCATTCTGGAAACTACACCCCATATGGAATCTAACAAGTGGGGCAGCGGGGATATGGCCCCCTGGTGACGGCCACATTTGGGACGTGAAAATGAAAAAAATTGTATTTTTTATTTTCTCGGCACATGTTCTACGTAAGTGCCCGTCACCAGTGGGGTCCATATGCTCACTGCACCCCTTGTTAGATTCCTTATGGGGTGTAGTTTCCAGAATGGGGTCACTTGTCGGGGGTTTCTACTGACCTGGCAGCACAGGAGCTTTGTAATTGCGACATGGCCTCCATCCTCCATTCCAGCCTCTAAATGGCGCTCTGTCCCTTTGGTGACTTGCCCTGTGCCCATATGGCACATTATGCCCACATGTGGGGTATTTTCGTACTCAGGGGACACTACCCTACACGTTTTGTGTTCATTTTCTTTTTTAACCCCTTGTGGAAATGGAAAAAAAATCAAGGCTAGACCAACATTTAGTGTAATTTTTGTAAAATTTTTACTCTAAATTATTAATCTTGTCATGTTTTTTCATTTTCACAAGGGGTTAAAAGATAAAAAAAAACATTTAGGCTGGGTTCACACTATGTATATTTCAGGCTGTATTTGGTCCTCATGTCAGGTCCTCATAGCAACCAAAACCAGGAGTGGATTGAAAACCCAGAAAGGATCTGTTCACACAATGTTGAAATTGAGTGGATGGCCGCCATATAACGGTAAATAACTTCCATTATTTCAATATAACAGCCGTTGTTTTAAAATAACAGCAAATATTTGCCATTAAATGACGGCCATCCACTCAATTACAACATTATGTGAACAGAGCCTTTCTGTGTTTTTAATCCACTCCTGGTTTTGGTTGCTATACAGCCTCAAACATACAGCCTCAAATATACGTAGTGTGAACCCAGCCTTAATGTGTAGAGCAATTTCCCCTGAGTACGGAAATACCCCACATGTGGACATAAAGCGCCATGCGGGTGCAGGGTAAGCCTCCGAAGGGAAGAAGCGCCATTTGGTTTTTGAAGGCTGGATTTGGATGGAATGGATTTCGAGGGGCCATGTTGCATTCAAAAGGCCTCTGTGTTGACCCCATTATGGAAACTGCACCCCTCAAGGAATGTAACAAGGGGTGTAGTGAGCATATGGACCCCACTGGTGACGGACACAAATGTGGAACAATGTGGCGTGAAAATGAAATATTACATTTTTTACACTATAATGTTGGTCTAGCCTTGAATTTATCATTTTCACAAGGGGTTAAAAGAGGAGAAAAAAAACAAAATGTGTAGCGCAATTTCCCCCGAGTCCGTAAATACCCCACATGTGGACATAAAGCGCCATGCGGGTGCAGGGTAAGCCTCCGAAGGGAAGGAGCACCATTTTGTTTTTGAAGGCTGGATTTGGATGGAATGGATTTTGAGGGGCCATGTTGCATTCAAAAGGCCTCTGTGTTGCCAAGACAGTTGAAACCCCCCACAAGTGACCCCATTATGGAAACTACACCCCTCAAGGAATGTAACAAGGGGTGTAGTGAGCATATGGACCCCACTGGTGACGGGCACAAATGTGGAACAATGTGGCGTGAAAATGAAATATTACATTTTTTACACTATAATGTTGGTTTAGCCTTGAATTTATCATTTTCACAAGGGGTTAAAAGAGAAAAAAACACACAATATGTGTAGAGCAATTTCCCCCGAGTCCGTAAATACCCCACATGTGGACATAAAGCGCCATGTGGGCGCAGGGCAAGCCTCCGAAGGGAAGGAGCGCCATTTGGATTTTGGAGGTTGGATTTGGCTAGAATGGATGATGAACGCCATGTCGCATTTACAGAGCCCTCGTGCTGCCAAAACACTGGAAACCCCCCACAAGTGACCCCATTCTGGAAACTGCACCCCTCAGGGAATCTAACAAGGGGTGCAGTGAGGATATGGACCCCTTGATGACGGGCACATTTGTGCCATGAAAGTGAAAAAATGAAATTTTTCCCTTTCATGTCACATTGTTCCACATTTGTGCCCGTCACCAGTGGGGTCCATATGCTTACTGCACCCCTTGTTAGATTCCTTGAGGGGTGTAGTTTCCAGAATGGAATCACTTGTGGGGGGTTTCCAGTGTCTTGGCAGCACAAGGGCTCTGTAAATGCGACATGGCCCTTGAAATCCTTTTCAGTGAAATCCAGCTTCCAAAAGCCAATTGGCGCTCCTTTCCTTTGGAGGCTCGTCCTGCGCCCCCTTGGCACTTTATCGCCACATGTGGGGTATTTCTGTACTCGGGAGAAACTGCGCTACACATTTTTTGTCTTTTTTTGCCTCTTATCCCTTTAAGAAAATGAAAAATTGAAGGCTAGAACAACGTTTTAGTGTAAAAAATAAATTTTTCTTTTTTCACGCCATATTGTTCGGAAAATCTGTGAAGCACCTGTGGGGTCCAGATGCTCACCGCACCCCTTGTTACATTCCTTGAGGGGTGTAGTTTTCTAAATGGTGTCCCTTTAGGGGTGTTTTTTAGGTTTTGACACCCCAGAGCCTCTGCCAACCTGAAGTGGTACAGTCAAAAATGACCAAATATAACGGAGGCGTTGAAATTCACTAGGCGCTCCCTTATATCTGAGGCTTGTGGTTGCGTCAAATAGCGCAATAGGGTCACATATGGGGTATTTCTATAAACTGCAGAAACGGGGCAATAATTATTGGGGTGCATTTCTCTGGTAATAGGTTTATAATTATGAAAAATATTGGATTACAATAAAATCTCTGCACAGAAAATTAAAATTTTCAAATTCCTTACACACTTCGCTTTTATTTCTGTGACTCCCCTAAAGGGTTAAAACACTTTCTGGATGTGCTTTTGCAGAGTTTGGGGGGTGCAGTTTCTGAAATGGGGTGCTTTGTGGGGCTTTCTAACATACAGGCCCCTCAAATACACTTTAAACCTGAACAGGTCCCTAAAAATATCTGATTTTGAAATTTTACTGAAAATTTGGAAATTTGCTGCTAATGTTTTAAGCTTCCTATCGTCTAAAAAAAATGAAAGATAGTTTAATAAATGCCGCCAACATAAAGTAGACATGTTGCTAATGCTATTTAATATATAATTTATGTGGTATAACCACTTTCTGTATACGCAAAAAAGTTTCAAAGTTGGAAAAATGCATTTTTCACATTTTTTCACATTATTTGGGTTTTTTTCATAAAGATTTGTTATGAGTATCGACTCCAATTTACCAGAAATGTAAAGTACAATATGTCACGAGAAAACAATCTCAGAATCAGCCGGATAGGTAAAAGCATCCCGAAGGTATTAATGACTAAAGTGACACTGGTCATATTCATAAAATTTGTCTCTGTCATTAAGGCCATTTCAGGCTCTGTCCTTAAGGGGTTAAAGTGTCACTGTCGTGAATTTTGTTTTTGCAGAAATCAATAGTCCAGGCGATTTTAAGAAACTTTGTAATTGGGTTTATTATCCGAAAAATGCATTTTTATTATGAAAAAGCAGTTTGAAGCTCTCCCCCCTGTCTTCATTGTTCTCCTATGGAGAGAGCTAAAGAAAAGACCAAAACAGGACAACAAAGAGTTAATCTACAAATCCCTCACCCGTTATCTTCTTGGACAGTCACCAGTGACCTGTCTGAGCTCGGATTACAGCTGTCACCCAGCTCCGTGCCTGTAATCCTCTGTTATCTGCTTTCTGCTGCCGGCTAACTCCCTCCTTCCTCCTCCCCCCTCCCCTCTCCCTAGAACAGACAGGGGACGTCTCCTGCAACAAGTCACAATTTTCAGATTTTTCAGAGTGGATGAAAAAGAGGAAGGAGGGGGGGACCTGGGAAAAGGTTTTTTACATGCAGATAATGGCAGATTTGGCTAATAAACCCAATTACAAAGTTTCTTAAAATCGCCTGGACTATTGATTTCTGCAAAAAAAAAAAAATACGACAGTGACTCTTTAAGAAAAAAACCCTTATCTGGCTTTGCAAGGAAGCCAAAATAGGACCTGGAGTTTTCTGGATTGGGGAAGAGTTGGGCGGGTTCCCCAATCCATAGTCCACTGCTGGTAGTGGTCAAGGCTGAGGCCTAATCAGCTGCACCTGCAGCCGCTGCATATAGAGAAGCCAGGCAGAGTGATCAGTCTCCTCCTCAGCCCTGTGTCATGCCTGAAGGTGCCAAACTGCTATGTGAGTAGCTGTACCAGTGCCTGGTAGTAAGGTGCTGGAGTTAGTTAGTAGTTAACTGTTTAGTTAGTGCTCAGACGAGCAGGGTTTTGTTTTGTGTTTTGCCATTGAACCTGCCTGATGTGTAAAGGCTGTTTATTTTGCCGGCACCACAATAAACTGGACTTTTATTATTGGACTTTATGCCTGAGTGTCCCTGTCTCTGTCTGCCAAGTGAGTCAATCCTGCATATACCACAGCTAATTCCTACAATATATATATATATATATATATATATATATATATAGTGTGAACATAGCCTAAAAGGAGAGGGGTCTGCACAGCCTCTGTTGGGTGCTCTATGAGATATACCAAAAACAAACCATATAATATGTAAAAAGACAAAGGGGTTGCGTCATGCACGTATAGGGCACACCACAAATTTAAATAAATTGTAAATCTTTAATAATTACATCAAAAATAACTAAAAGAGGTCCCTAAGCCTAAGACCAAAACCAATATAATTGATCCCTGGAGCCCACAACCTGGATACTCATCAATATACATGTATAAAATCAAAAATATATAAACTCAACACTAGTGATAACCAAATCTAAAGTGCCAAGTGCAATGGTAAAGATGCAATACATGTATGCCAAAGTGAAATAGTGCAACCAAGTGAACAAAATGTGTGCAACATCAAAGAAATCAATGCACAGAACAATATCACCATGTAGGAGAGTGAGAGGAGCGAGATGGCTCATAAATGCCCTAAATGTTACGTCCCAACAGGAACTTCATAAGGGGTAGAGGACACACTGTGGGGACCAGTTTATATATCAAATATATCATAAAGAACCTGCTTATAAATAACCTCTTGATTGTTTTGGCCCAGGGGGGAAATCATGATCCAAATTTACACCAGCTTTCAGCAGGTATAGACTTGGTATACCGGGCGCAGGTTTGGGCACCTCTTAGTGAATCTGGCCAGGGAAAAGGGGACAGGCCTTAAGTTAAGACCGACGTACAAGTCCCCCCCCCCCATAGTCTTCTGAGGCCTAAGTGTGCTGTTCTTCCCTTATATATACATATTTCAGCTGTTATTCTATAGCTCTACATTCATTTTTATCGTCTATTTTATGCATTGTTTCCTATGCTGCCATTTGCTGGACGGAATTTGTGTCTGCTCACTCTTGTTCTTTTTAATTAAGTTTTTCAAACTGGGTGTGCTTTCACAGGTCTGTCTCCTAGCAACCTGCTCTGAGGTACCATTTTGGTCCTCACTGTGAGACAGGGAGTACACTTGTTCTTGGGCTTGTGAAGGCATCAATTTCTGACCAGCAATAGCCACAGCAATATCTCAGAAGTACCTCAGCAGAAACATTAATAACTACAGAAATAACTACAGTGTTGTATCATCCATTACTGCTGTATCCAAGTTCAATAAACCAAATCTTCATATCATCCATATCACTGTGTACTATATAAGCCGTGCTGGTCCGGTCTGCTCTACATTCTGGATACGAAGGTAGGAGAGTCTCACAGTCACTATCAGCCAGTTACACCTTCGTTCGCCTCATGTGGAGACAGAACACTAAGCACAGATTGATTGATTTGTGGAAGTGTAATGGTGCGTTTACACAGACAGATTTATCTGACAGATCTTTGAAGCCCAAACCAGGAACAGACTATAAACAGGGATTAGGTCATAAAGGAAAGACTGGGATCTATCCTCTTTTCAAATTCATTCCTGGCTTTGGCTTCCAAAATCTGTCAGATAAATCTGTCTGTGTAAACGCGTCCTAAGACAAAGTACTTTAGTGTAAGGACCAGTCAGAGAGGTTATGCCATTGTTTAATAATCTGTTCACCTCCCCCATTCTGTGGAGCACCTTCTTATATACTTTCATATAACGTTTTTATACATTTTATTTGCCATAGACGGCTTGTTCTATAGAGACTCCACACTTACATTAGGCAAGTGAACATTCAACACCTCCAGTATGCACAACAACTGAGGACCACCCGAGCATACTGTCGGCGCTGTTTATGGACAGGCATACGGCTGGCCCTGTTTATGGACAGGCATACTGCCGGCACTGTTTATGGACAGGCATACTGCCGGTACTGTTTATGGACAGGCATACTGCCGGCACTGTTTATGGACAGGCATACTGCCGGCACTGTTTATGGACAGGCATACTGCCGGCACTGTTTATGGACAGGCATACTGCCGGCACTGTTTATGGACAGGCATACTGCCGGCACTGTTTATGGACAGGCATACTGCCGACACTGTTTATGGACTGGTACACTGCCGGCACTGTTTATGGACTGGTACACTGCCGGCACTGTTTATGGACAGGCATACTGCCGGCACTGTTTATGGACAGGCATACTGCTGGCACTGTTTATGGACAGGCATACTGCTGGCACTGTTGATAAACAGAAAAAAGAAGAAATTGGCCGCACATCTATGACTCTGTTCACACTGCAGGTTGCACGCTGCTTGTGGCTTAAGTACAGACAAAAAAACAGAAGGTGCAACAGCAACCAACAGGTGCAGGGGCTCACCGTATATACTCCTCCCAGCGTACACACGATAAACACCTGCTCTGTAGATATTAAAAAGTTAGGGTCTTAGCAAACTATTTGATCAAACAGAGTGTACCATGTCGCCAACGTTATGGTGTCCTCGAGACATGGTCCTTACTCTAGCATTTTCACACTAGCAATGGCCTCTCCCGGGCTGAATAAGCCTACAACTGGGCAGGTGTTTACCGTATGTACGCTGGGAGGAGTATATACGGTGAACCCCTGCACCTGTCGGTTGCTGTTGCACCTCTTGTTTTTTTGACTGTTGATAAACAGCCACACTGCTGGCACTGCTAATGGGATTTCTCTAAAGGAACAGTTAATCCTAATGGAGGCAGTCTGACTATGGCCTCCATAGAACCAAATATTTCAGCTCCCCTTGGGATTCATTCTTTATAAAAGTATAAAGTATGAATATAACAATTAAAAAAGATGCTAAAAGCAATTATAATGATGTCGTAAACACAGGGGGTAAAAACAACATAAATGAAGGACGGGCTATAAAGTGATGGCAACAACAAAGGGAGAAAAAGTAAATGAGCAGCATGTGTTCCCTCGTAAAGCTGTAAGACACAATGTACTTACACAGCGGGAACAGACAATATGTAAAGCAGCGGCGTAGAGGAGATCTGGGCATGTAGTATAGGAGCTGGCAGGCTGTACGTCTATTTCGGCAGTGTTTGGCTGGAGGAGGTAACCTTTCTTGCCCTTTTGTACAAAACTTTAGAAAAACTTTGCTTAAACATTGTTGACTGTTTGGGCCCATAGCGAAGAATTACAGTCAGTGCAGCCATATAGTTTATGTAGCCTGACTGTGGCAATAGAGGACTTTAAAAAGTATCCTGCTTCCCTGGCCCCACCCTTCTTGCCACACCCCCCAGGGGCCTCTCATAAATGACACAGGCACTGCACTATCTAGGTCAGCCAATCACAGAGCCTCTATGCTCTGCAGGGGAGGGGCAAGATGAAGGAGTCCTGAAGCCTTCTGGTATATAACTGCTTCACTGCCCTTGACCCCCTGAAGTTGCTACTAATACCCTTTTGCCATAGCCAAACAGATTTTTTTTATTATCCCTTTCTCTGCCCAAGGAGAGAGGTAGAGAATATATAAATATATATATACACTCACCGGCCACTTTATTAGGTACACCATGCTAGTAACGGGTTGGACCCCCTTTTGCCTTCAGAACTGCCTCAATTCTTCGTGGCATAGATACAACAAGGTGCTGGAAGCTTCCTCAGAGATTTTGGTCCATATTGACATGATGGCGTTACACAGTTGCCGCAGATTTGTCGGCTGCACATCCATGATGCGAATCTCCCGTTCCACCACATCCCAAAGATGCTCTATTGGATTGAGATCTGGTGACTGTGGAGGCCATTGGAGTACAGTGAACTCATTGTCATGTTCAAGAAACCAGTCTGAGATGATTCTAGCTTTATGACATGGCGCGTTATCCTGCTGAAAGTAGCCATCAGATGTTGGGTACATTGTGGTCATAAAGGGATGGACATGGTCAGCAACAATACTCAGGTAGGCTGTGGCATTGCAACGATGCTCAATTGGTACCAAGGGGCCCAAAGAGTGCCAAGAAAATATTCCCCACACCATGACACCACCACCACCAGCCTGAACCGTTGATACAAGGCAGGATGGATCCATGCTTTCATGTTGTTGACGCCAAATTCTGACCCTACCATCCGAATGTCGCAGCAGAAATCGAGACTCATCAGACCAGGCAATGTTTTTCCAATCTTCTACTCTCCAATTTCGATGAGCTTGTGCAAATTGTAGTCTCAGTTTCCTGTTCTTAGCTGAAAGGAGTGGCACCCGGTGTGGTCTTCTGCTGCTGTAGCCCATCTGCCTCAAAGTTGGAGGTACTGTGCGTTCAGAGATGCTCTTCTGCCTACCTTGGTTGTAACGGTTGGCTATTTGAGTCACTGTTGCCTTTCTATCAGCTCGAACCAGTCTGCCCATTCTCCTCTGACCTCTGGCATCAACAAGGCATTTCCGCCCACAGAACTGCCGCTCACTGGATGTTTTTTCTTTTTCGGACCATTCTCTGTAAACCCTAGAGATGGTTGTGCGTGAAAATCCCAGTAGATCAGCAGTTTCTGAAATACTCAGACCAGCCCTTCTGGCACCAACAACCATGCCACGTTCAAAGGCCCTCAAATCACCTTTCTTCCCCATACTGATGCTCGGTTTGAACTGCAGGAGATTGTCTTGACCATGTCTACATGCCTAAATGCACTGAGTTGCCGCCATGTGATTGGCTGATTAGAAATTAAGTGGTAACGTGCAGTTGGACAGGTGTACCTAATAAAGTGGCCGGTGAGTGTATATATATATATATATGTATAAGAAACAGATACACAGCATAAAAAAGCACCTTGAAAATCCAGTTGATTTAGACTACAGCCATTCTTCATTTTACATATATGAACATTTAAAGGGAAAATATTTTTCTTTCAAATTAACTAGTTTCAGAAAGTTATATAGATTCATAATTTAATTTTATTTAAAAATCACAAGTTTTCCATTACTGCAGGAAGTGGTGAAGTCTTTCTAGTCTGACACAGTGCTCTCTGCTGCCACCACTGTCCATGTCAGGAACTGTCCAGAGCAGCAGCAAATCCCCATAGAAAACCTCTCCTGCTCTGGGCAGTTCCTGACATGGACAGATGTGGCAGTAGAGAGCACTGTGTCAGACTGGGAAGAATACATCATTTCCTGCAGGACATACAGCAGCTGATAAGTACTGAAAGACTTGAAATTTTTAGACAGAAGTAAATTATAAATCTATGTAATTTTCTGAAACCAAAAAAATATTTTTGCTGGAGTACCCATTTAAGTCACCTGTATGTTGGCAGGAGGGGGCCCTGAGGGGCTACATCTGCTTTCCTTATTGCTGTGCAGAAAACCAGGACAATGCAAATTCATGGCTAGCCGTGGATTATCGTTCTACATCTCCTGCCCATAATCTTGTGTTTTGAAAATGACATCAGTCATATGCGGAATATCAACCAGAAATGTAATTGTGTTTATTTGAATTTACAGACGGTCTACACAGGCCAATAAACACCCCGAATGAAAATACAGATGTGGCATGTTGGACGCCATCACTCACACAATGTCCAAAAACGCAATGTTATAAAACAGCTCTGATGGGGAAAGGTGCAAAATATTTACATGTAAGAATCTCTTGACGGCCAAATGTGTTCAATGGGTTTCAAACAAATTATGACTGTATCCCTATAGCTATGTGTAAAGTATACCAGTTTTATTTAAAATAATTAACCCCATAACAACAAACTGGTTTCATGATTAGAATTTGGCTGCCATTACACACATTACTGTGGTTGTCCAACTGTCAGAGAGTGCAACAGACTTTGCATCAATCAATAGTTTAAACAAATATTTTAATAAAAAAAATTATAACATATCTTATCAGAGAAAATGGCCTCTTTCTCTACAGATGAGGCTCCTTCCGCCCCTCTTAGTTCAAAATTAATTTATTCTGAAAAAGTCTTGAGAGATGAAACAGCCCACTGAGGGATCACCTTATGCAACCCACAGAAGTGTATGGAGAGGGGAGAGCTGGGAGTAAGGGTTATAGGCTGGATTCACAGCTAACACTGCTCAGTACTGCTCTATAATGTCCTCCTTACTGCAGCTGCTGCCGGTACTGATGTGTGCTATAGAGATATAAGTGAACAGTCCCTTCTTACTTCCTTTACAGAGCTATACAGTACTACAATATACAGCAGACCTTTTGCTCCTACTACGACAATATAGCCCCATCTTAGATTCCCTATACAGTATACAGGAGCTGAGACTCTGGTCCTCTCTATTGACCGCCTTGTAGAAAACAGAGATCACAATGCAGAGAACTGGTTGTGGGGAAAGTGACTGAGCATGTCCACCAGCTTTCATCCCAGTGGACGTGCACTTTGCTATACACTACAAACACCAGGTGGCGGCATACTATGTAAGTAAATGTTGTACACCTTCACTGGCAAACACTGTTCATATTAAATGATGTATGCAATTTTTTTATAATATTTAAATCTATATCTATGCAAGAAATGTGGAGCTCAGTATAGAATGAGAAGGTTCTAGAAGAGATGGGATACGGCATGAGGACATCCGCTATCACCCACATCTCCTACATGAGGAGGTCTAGATCAGCGTGACACAGACTATTTATTACATTTGGAAAGTATTGATATAGAAGTAATAAAACCTTCTGTTCTGGAACCGGTGGTGGCGCGGAGATGATGAATAGCCGGGAATTATTGGAAGTATCTGAGCTGTTGACTCATCAGCAAAGAGCTTGTGTAAAAGAGTCTTTATGTCTTCTGTGTTTTGAGGTATGTTGTGGTTTGGGTGATATTTCAGCTATTATAATCCTTGTTACATGCCCGTCTCCTGTCCAGTAATAAAACTTTACGTGTCCTTTATGTGCAATTTTATGTAGAGCAGCAGTTTATACTTCGGAGCTACGCTTCATACTATAACTAAACCACTCAGTGGGTTCCATATAGTAGCATGCAGCTTCTCCACTAGGCCACGTTCACTGGTCCATCTCCCCATTATCTGCTCTGGACTGCCTCCGGTCTCCCCTCCACTCTGGCCGCAGTTCCAGGTCTGCCCCATAGGGGGCCAAGTACATACTGTACATACTGCAGTTTTGCCAAAGTGAAAGAGGGTTGTTCCTGATCTGCTTTTTTGTATCTGATCTGTGCCCGTTTATCTGACCTTGTCCCTTGTATATTAGGCTGACCCTCCTGTATATGCCCCAGAACCTTGCCATAACTTATCTGCCTGACCCTGATGCTGAACCTGTACTGCCTGCCGCAATTCTTCTGCCTGGACCTAAGGCCACTACTTGGTTTCCAGACTATTTGTGACATCTGCCTGTTTCCCAGTGCCTGACCCCAGAACCTTCTTCCTGTCTGGTTAGCTGATACCCACTTTTTGGAAGTGACCTGGTACCTTCTAGCTGCAGACTCAGGTTCCTTATCCTGGATCAGAGTAGAGGTGAAAAGCTAGATGGCACCTAGACTCCACTCCTGTGATTAACCCTAAGTCAAACCCATTGGTTAGTGCGGTAAGTCCATATCCATTGGGCCACTACAGCCTCATTCATATCACGACATACAGGTACATATGTTACAGGTAGGGATGGTCCAAACCTGGTTCGGACGGGGTTCGGACGAACCCGAACCCTCCGCAATGATTACCGCTGTCTGCCCGCTCCGTGCAGCGGGCGGATCCAGCGGGAGGAACGCCTGGAAAACTGGGATACAGCCATACCCATAGGCTGTATCCCAGTTTTCCAGGCGGTCCTCCCGCTGTATCCGCCCGCTCCACGGACCAGCGGTTCGGACCATCCCTAGTTCCAGGCATACATCATATAAAGGTAAGCTGATATATACCATGTTGTACTTATGGAGGGCCCATTGAGTTTAATGGACCAAAAGTCTGTGTTAAGTCCATTTCCCCAATGTACACTGTTTCTAAAGTCTCAAAAACTCAGGGGGACATGCCTAAGGGTATTTTTACACCACACAATCTTCGTCCATCTGCGGCCGCAAACAAGTGCTGATCGGTGAAATCAGCTTGTGTCCACCTGGTCCTTGGCTGATCGCT
Source organism: Dendropsophus ebraccatus (assembly GCF_027789765.1). Classification (NCBI taxonomy): domain Eukaryota; kingdom Metazoa; phylum Chordata; class Amphibia; order Anura; family Hylidae; genus Dendropsophus; species Dendropsophus ebraccatus. The sequence continues at coordinate 20,591,616 of NC_091455.1, read as the reverse complement.
GACACCTCTGCATGGTCCAATTTTCAGCTGAATGAGTGTTTCTAGCAAGTCTCGTGGCCGATAATGTAAAAGGGCGCAACTTGAGCATGCTTGAGTCTGATTGTTCGACATTTAAATGGATACACGGAAAACATGGATACAGACATAGGCCAGAGCTGTATCTATGCTCTCCCGGACTCCCTAGGGTTGCATCCAACTTCTTCAGCCACCAGTAATCAAATTCTGAACGATCAAACTTGTGCAGGTAAGGCACCAAGAGGTCCGTCCCCTGCCACCTTGTCCTTTGTCCTTTACAGGCAGTTGTAGAGCTGCACACAGTCTGCGTTTACCCCTCGCCTGCCGCAACACCGTACACTGTCCCTGCTGTGCTGTACAAGTGTGCTATGATGAGCTCCCCCTAGTGGCCGGAAGCCGCCACACAGTATGTTCTGTCCCTGCTGTGCATGTGACATGTGAATTCTTCTTCATGGAAAAATAAGACAACCTCCTGAAAATAAGACCTAGAGCATCTTTGGGAAAAACTATTTGTATAAGACACTGCCATATTTTTGGGGAAACAGGGTAGACATCATAAAAGGGTTCTAGAACAACTCCAACTCTGGCAGACCCAGCAAATTTATGCCACCCATTCATTTCAGCCTCCACCATGTAATGCTTTCACTTTCCTACACTTTTGGGCAGAGTCCTCCGCTGTTCATGACCCTTGGGCAGAGACCTCAAGTTGGGCCCTTAACCTTGGACGCACCTCTAAGGCACTGTACACATAGCAGGTAATAAAATAGCTAATGTAAGCAAAGTCATGTAGAGAAGGTAAGGCAGTGAATCAGTTTTAGGTTACCTCCATATCCTTTACATCCAAGTTTCTCCCAAAAAATCATTATTCTTAGCTGCGGTTTAGACTCGACATTTTATTTTATAGCGTGAACCTCAACATGAGATGATTTCCCACCAGGTCCCATTCACCCATCACTTGTAGAAATGCAGTCCATAAATGTCCAATCAAAGCCGGCCAAACTTCACAACACGCCGGCCAAAGTGAAGAACTTGAAAAGAAGTTCCCCCCATAAAACCTGTGATTTATAACACCATTTTTTTGTGTAATTTTGCACTTTACGAGGTGCTGGCATTCTCACGTATATCAGTTTTATGTTGAATGGGACAACGGGACCTCCACCCATAAACGTACCGGGAGTTGTCTACACGGCCCGAAGGCCAGAAAAGACCCAAGCAGAGAAACTGGACCTTATCATGTCTGGGATTTGTCTGCCCCTTTTTGATGTTTCTTGAGGTTTGCCGGTGATGTCATCCTTTCCTGGAACAAGTCCCACACACGACACTATCAGAGCGTTTATCTTGCATCTTCTGCCAGGGTTCATAAACATCGGTAGATTCCTGTAAGTGTCTCCTGTCATCAATCTGCAAGTCTAATATGGATGCCGCCATAAAGGTGCCTAGAACATGGATATATACAATCCTTTAAAAGGTATATAAAATCAACATCAGTGGCATGCCATATTCATATTACATCATGTAGCCTTTGTTAGATTTGGAATACTCAAAAGGACATATACAATGTATACAATTATGTAAGTTTGTTTTATTACAACCAACATTAAAGGGGGTGACTGGTTAGAAATTAAAGGGGTACTTCAGAGAGTAACAGTTTAAAAAAAAATAAATGTTGCACATTTCCTTAAAGAAGTCAGGCGAAATTTTTTTATTAAAGTATTGTATTGCCCCCCAAAAGTTATTTGAATCCCCAATATACCCTTATTACGGGAAATGCTTTCGAAGTGCTTTTTTCCCTGCACTTACTACTGCATCAAGGCTTCACTTCCTGGATAACATGGTGATGTCACTTCCTGGATAACATGGTGATGTCACTTCCTGGATAAACATGGTGATTTCACTTCCTGGATAACATGGTGATGTCACTTCCTGGATAAAATGGTGATGTCACTTCCTGGATAACATGGTGATGTCACTTCCTGGATAAAATGGTGATGTCACTTCCTAGATAACATGGTAATGTCACTTCCTAGATAACATGGTGATGTCACGACCCGACTCCCAGAGCTATGCAGGCTGTGACTGCTGGAGAGGATGATGGCAGGGGGACACTGAGGGACACAGGGCACTGGAGGGACACTGAGCATCCCTCTGGCATCATCCTCTCTAGCAGTCACAGACATCACCATGTTATCCAGGAAGTGACATCACCATGTTATCCAGGAAGTGACATCACCATGTTATCCAGGAAGTGAAGCCTTGATGCAGTAGTAAGTGCAGGGAGAAAAACATTTTATAAGCATTTCCCGTTATAAGTGTATATTGGTGATTTGTAAAACTTTTGGGGGGCAATACAATACTTTAATAGAAATTTTTGCGGGACTTCTCCTTTAAAACAGTTAGATTAGTTTGTATAATATATGTGTATATAACTATGTGTAATTTTTTTTTATTTATCATCTACTGTACGATAAAGGCAGCAGTAAGCGGCTACACGGGCCTCTCTGCTGCCATCAATGTTCATGTTTGGAACTGCAGGGCTGTCCAAGCTCTGCTCCCTTGTTCTGATAAAGCGCTGATACAATACATGGGGCATCAAGGGGTCTGTATCCATAGTGTCAGTGGCCCTTGATCAGAGCAGAGATCAGGGCTTGGACAAGCTACCAGTTCCCAACATGAACATTAGAGGCAAAAATAAAGTGCGATTACAGAATGAATAGCTGAACAATGCCACAGGCAGAGGAACAGGTGAGGAATGAACACCTCACCACACTGAAATTATTGCATTCTGGGAATTGTAGGAATGAGCAACTACTTCAAGTGTAGTAGAAGCGAAAGTTAATTTTTAAGAAATCAACAGGGGTTGTGATCGCAGTTAGTTTTGCAATATACTCACTCCATTTTATTTTACATTTTCAGTTTAATGGTGCGTTCACACCTACAGGATCTGCAGCTGATTTTCTGCAGCAGATTTCATTTAAATAACTGAACACAGCATCAAATCTGCTGCAGATCCTGTAGGTGTGAACGCACCCTTAATCAACATTATACATACGGCTTAACTGTGCTCCATGCCTCCATGCTCCCTTCAGGCTGATATTTGGTCTTTTCTCTGATAAAAAAAAAAATAGACCAAACACAGAAAGGTTCGCTCATCTCTAGTAGATACTTATGAGCAATCAATATGGCTATAAGTATACACCGATCCTTCTAGATGGTTATAGAAGAGCAGTAGACCAATGGACAGATACACAAAGCCAGAAAACAGACCTTCGAAAAGATCAAGTTCAAAAATCCACACCTACAATATATCCGACAATATAATTCATTGCTTCTGGTGCTTCATAATTCCCCAGATACCAATGTTTCGGAAAGTAAAATGAAGTCCCATCATTGTTTGCAACTTAATAGGCAAGTAGACGGATGTATATTGTTACATCCTGAATTGTGAAATGAGCCTTGAGGGAACACAACGAACAGTAAAGTGTCAATAGGAATCTACTATCTAAAAGGAATAGATAACTGGTGAAACATATGCTGGAAATAGGCTCGGACTGATGGCTCCCTTGATCCAACCCCATAAAAATTAAGTTATGCCTGTTGACCCAAGGAAATAACCTCCTGAGTTTGCTATTGTGATATGTGATTCAAAGACTCTTAAGATACCTAAAGCGTGAAGACTGAGGAACACTCCCATTTTCCACCCCAACATTCTTTAGCATAGTCTAAAATTAGGTTACATAATGGAGGTCATTGTTATGCTGGCCCCCCTACCTCTACCACTGTTGTTGGGCACGGCCATTGGTTACCTCTATGCCGTTGGGTTTATTCTCACTGCAGTTGTTCTTTTGCTTGCCACTGTTATTTCTGGCTCCGCTCGTGGGGTGCACTCGTCCTACCATCCTGACTTTTAAAGGGATGGCACACAATCCCAAATCACAAGCAGCTTCTTCTGACCCAAGCCAACTAAGCAATGAGACTCCTTACAGTCACAGGGAAGGCGTTGCTCTACATGTTTGTTCACTACCCGCTACCTCATACCATTCTAAATTTTGTGTCTGCTGCCCACCCCGCCCTGTTTGTTCATCTTCTGACCAATTATATACGCTGCCTGCCCAAGACCTTGGCCAGTACCTGGCCTCTTCTCTGCCTCTTCTCTTGGTGTCTCACTCTGGCCTCTCTTGGCCTATCAAGCCAGCTGCCACCTACACTCCCAAAGGTACCAACTAGTGTTGAGAAAACTTGAAAGTGTCCTTGTTTGCCAACCTCTCTGAATGCTCAGTATTTCACTCCCGTGTCTGGTGAAGATGGAAGGAGCCCGAAGACTGTCTGAAAAATATGGATACAGTCTATGGCTTAATTCGGGTTTTCCAGGATTCCCTAGGGCAGCATCCACCTTCTCCAGACCTGGGGAGTGAAATGCCAAGCATTCAGAGGTTGCCTAACCTGGACAGTTTCCTGAAGTTCACTCAACACTACTAACAACTTTATAGTAACCCAGCAGCAAAGATAGCAAACAGATCCCTGTAGTTAAAAGCAGGGGGCTACTTAGACAAACTCCTCGAGAGTGGTCCAAAGTAGTGTTAAGCAAACCTGCCAAAACGTTCGGGTTCAGCAACGTTATCAGAACTTGAATGCTTCTTCTCCAGCCACGGGGAACCAAACGCCTTGCCTTCTGGTTTGGATAACTCCTAGAGAGTGGTCCAAAGTAGTGTAGAACAAACCTGCCAAAATGTTCGGGTACGGCAACTTTATCAGAACATTATCAAAGGATAACGTTGCCAAACCCAGACATTTTGACGGGTTTGCTTAACACTTGTCCAAAGCCAAACCAGTTTACATAGTCCTCTCTTGATGATGTCATCTGGCCATACTGGTAACCAACTCAACATGATGGTGGTGAGTGCAGTAACTGGCTCACACTTTATGACCACACAGATACCCTTTATACTAATAACTGGAATTCATATCCATCGACCGTAGTTACGAAATATTATTCTACCTGCAAACATCTTTAGTCCCCAGCGCCTTAAGTCATAGACATAAGATATTTATTGGCAGATCCAAAAATTTTAGTGTGATCTGATGATAACCTAATATCCATGGGGGGTCTGATACATTAGATTAGGCAGAAAACAATAATATTGATTTCATAATATATATTGGATGTCCATGCCAGAGCTGTTTCCTGTTTTCATTACAGGAAACTTGGCCGCACATCGAAGATTTTGTAAAAATTACTGTCAAATATTTTGAAAAACAGAAGAGATAGACATAATTTTATGTGCTCGAGGGGAAAAAGTCGCTATCAAAATACAGGATAAAAACCGACACAGAGAAAGACTCGGGAATATTAGAGGCCGATAAACTCAGCTATAGCAACCAGCGTCAGGCAGCTGCTGCCAAGCCAAATAATTTCATGGCACAGATCAGAAGGAGCCTATAGAAGTCTCGGCCTCAAGATGTTGTTATGGTCAATTAGTTGAAATAATTTTAAGAGGAGCCTGGATTCCTTTCATGAAAACTCTAATATTACAAGTTATTTGCACTAGATTACTGGGGATGGGCCATCGATCTGGGGATGTAATATGATTTCCATATTTAGAGTCGGTAAGGAATTATTTTCTTTGGCTTCTCCCTCATGGGGGATTTTGCCTTCCTTTAGTTCAACGCTGCGGGACGATAAGTTGGACTAGATGGATTTATGTCTTTTATTCTTGCTCGCTATGTATGTCAGGGGTTCATAGTGAAATAATATTCCCTAATGTGTAGAATTCGTGTAGTCGTATATATATAAATTATTATCAACTTTATGGGTAAACCAAGGGTCTTGGCAAATCCTTACAAAATTGATGGGATGTTCCAGTTAGGGACCTATAAGACGAAGCGAATTTTAACGATAGACTTCCACAAACGAGATTGTTTATCATTATCCTGAAAACGTTTACCATATTACACAGAACGATAGTCTTTAATTACGGCCGTTACATTGATTGTTACTTCATTCGTTTACTCCATCTGATCCCAGTATAAGAATGAACAATGTGGAATTATACTGAACGATTAGCCAACGATTGCCAATGATTTTTAGGGTCCGATCTAAATCAACAATCAACGACACATGAACTATTTTTCGAGCATTGCCTGCAATTACACAGAACGATTATCATTTAAACTCGAACGATATATAACCATGTTCTGCCCTATAATCGTACCATGTGGTAGGGCCCTTAGATTCAAACCCTTTTTTTCCCCATATTTCCATTTGTGGTACCACCTACAGACCAGTATAACGTTTAAATGTTGCATTTTGAATTTCCTATCGCTATCTCTCTCTATGGTCACGAACACACAACGCCTTTTTTGGCCACTTAACTGCCTTTTTTTTTTTTTAACAGCTGTCATATTGAGCCGATATTTTTTAAATAACGGCCATTATTTGGTCTCAAAATGAATGCCGTTCAAAAAAGATGTCTGTTAAACGGCCAAAAAACGTCGATGTGTGGTCGCAGCCTATCTTGGCAGAAAGTTCTAGCACAATCTGACTGTTACACTATATTACTAGAATGTGATGGATGGGGGCGTACATGGAACAATGGGGGCATAGCGAGAGCCCTCTCAATAATGCATAGTGATGTCACAATATTTGGATATTGGGCACAACGATGACCCACAACTGGGATTATGCACACAATTATGTCACTGCATGGAAATGATAAACATTGTGGGGAGATTTATCAAACTGGTGTAAGGTAGAACTGGCTCAGTTGCCCCTAGCAACCAATCAGATTCCACCTTTCATTTTCTAAAAAGTCTGTGAGGAATGAAAGATGGAATCTGATTGGTTGCTAGGGGCAACTGAGCCAGTTTCACTTTAAACCATGTTTGATAAATCTCCCCCTGTGATGTCACAGCATAAGCATAGTTTATACCATTATGTCAGAGTTCAAGGATAATGTACACAGTCACACACAAAAATAAAATAATGATGTCACAATACAAGAGTGATGCACACAACAGGGACATGCCGTAAATGATTATAGGCTTGTTTGGATCCTCGAACACAGATTTAGTCATAGGCCATATCCATGTTTTCCTGGCAGCCCTAGGACAGCATCCAACTTCTGCAGAGCCCAGGAGTCAAATGCCGAAAATTTGGATTCGGAGAAAGTTGCTGAACCCGTACAGTTCAAAAAGTCCGCTCAACACTATGCCTGCCTGTGCAGTATTACAATTCAGCTCCATTCACTTTGAAGAAACTGAGCTGCAAAATTACATCCAACCTGCCACTATTACTAGAAAAAGAAGCCAGAGGCGGATAACCACTTTAAGGTTCAATGGTGTCCAGGGATGGAGCTGTAGCACTTACTGTGGACCCTTTATTCTGAAGATTAATGGGGATCCAACAGCCAGGACCCTAAGAAGTAATGGTATATCCTAGTGATGCCATCACTGATACAGTGAGAATGTTCCGTTAAAGAGGTTGTCTAGTTTATTTTGGTAATTTTGGGTTATCAGAAGAAGATCCTCTATTCAAGGATAACTATCAGAAGGATAGACGAATCTAACCTGCTAAAAAAACCCCTCTAGCACTGAGGACGCTCCTTGGTGCTGATCCCATATTGTTAGTCAGGGTAATGTCCACTCCGGAGCACCCTTAGGAGCACTGCCGCGTCATCCAGCCCACCCCCCTCCATTGATTATCATTAGAAGGGGCGGGCCGGATAATATAGCAGTGCTCCTAACGGTGCCCGAGAGTGGACTTTACCCCAACTAACAGTGTGGGAATGGTGCTAAGGAGGAAGGCAACAGACATACCTTCCTCCTCAGCATCCCTGCCGCTATAGGGGGCTATCAGCAGGTTAGATTTGTCTAACTCGCTCATAGTTCCCCTTTCAGATCCTCATGTCTTGGCAGGAGTTAAAAATGGCTACAAAGAGCATCTCCCTATCTGGAGGACCTGACCTGTCCTACATTACACAGACAACCCATCCATTTGAATGGACATTGTGTAATGCCTCACTTCACCTGTGGTGGTGCTGTTGGGGAAAAAAAACACTGCCAGCTTTACCCACAGATCCCAGATGATCGTTGGGGTTCCTAGGAGGCAATTATAACAATAAAGTGGAGAAACCCTTCAATTGTCAAAGAAAAACATCCTTATAGGTTGACACATGTGACTACAACTCTTACTGGAAGAGCAATTGTTGACCAGCTATCGAAAACAAGCCCAGTGTTACTAAGTGATGCGGATTCTACGAGTCTGATATAAGGCTCATAAAGTTATGGTACAATGTCCAGAGCAGAACTTTTGAAAATTTGCCAGAACACTTGAAAGATATTGGAGGATGAAATGCTCCTCTATGGTTTTCATTTGGAAGCATCTTCTGACAAGTCAGCTTACGACTGGGACATAAATAAATAATTTGTACGTTAACGTCACTCAGACGGTTTTCATTATTCTGCTGGTAAACAATTCCTCGCAGAATACACGGACTCTTTATTGTAGTCAATGCATAAGAAATATGAGAGGAGACGTCGGCTGTTTGTTTTCTAGAATGCTTGACTTGGAGACTATGATTTCACATGCACAGAGCAACAAACCAGACTGCTGCGGGTTATTGGGGAGGGAAATTCTCCGAAATTCATCTGTAATAATAGGGAGGTGATAACACAAATCTGCATGGAAACGATAAATATTAGAATTTTACAATGTGCAGCTTAAAGGGAATCTACATCATTGGGTTTATCTCTATGTCTGTCCAGGGGATTTGGAGCTTCTATAGCAGAAAAAAATTAAACTCTGTTCACAACAGAGATTTTAAATGGGTATTCTGGGAAATACTTTTTTTTTTTATTTCTTTTATAAAGTTATATAAATTCAGAGTGTAACTTTATTAAAGAAAATGTAAATATTTTTTATCTTGATATGGAGTGGCAGCAGTAAGGGGCGACACTGCTGCCACCAATGGCTTTGCCAGTAACTGCAGGGCTGTATAAGTCCTGGTCCCAGTACAGTTATATATTACTAGCGATGCTTAATGCAGATACTGAGCCTCCCCTGATATCTATATAATACATGTTACCATTAGAATAGACATTACACTGGAGGAAGCTGTCTGTGTAAGTAGTGTTGCAGCCTCCCCTGATGTCTATATAATACATGTTACCATTAGAATACACATTAAACTGGGTGAATCTGGCCATTACACCAGTGCTGCAGCCTCCACTTGTGTCTATATAATACATGTTACCATTAGAATACACATTACGCTGGGGGAAGCTGTCTGTGTCACTAGTGCTGTAGCCTCCCATTAAGTGTCTATATAATACATGTTATCATTAGAATAGACATTACGCTGGGGGAAGCTGTCTATGTCAGTAGTTCTGCAGCCTCGCCTAACATTACTAGCCCCCTGACTACCATGCAACTTTAAGGAAATCCTTGATCAGGCATAATCGGTGATGGAATAGGCCTCTCTCTGTGTAACCACCTATATGATGTGGTCACAATTAACTTTGGATTCTGCGGGGTTAAATGTTATGATCAGCGTTATCTGCAATCCTGGCCGTTGTCAGAGGGCAGCAGGCACCCACCACCTATGGGGCAGGCTCAGCTCCCGATTCCCCACTATATTTCCTTAATGCACAGTATGGGGGACATTTATTAAGTCCGACGTTTTTTACGCCGGACATAAAAATGTCCCTGCATCTCCGGCGCTACGGAGATTTATGTAGAGGCGTACTGCCTCTACATAAATCCTGTGCGCGTCGGTGTGCACGGCAGAAAACCTACGCCACCTGAAAGGTGGAGTAGGTTTTCGGCGTATCTTTTGCCGGAACAAAAGATAAATCGCGCGGACTCTTGAGTCCGCGCCCCCCGTCCTGCCCCCTCCGCACCCCCACCCCGCACCCCCGGCGTACCAGGCGGGAAAGTGCCGATATGCGAATATTTTATTCGCAAATCGGCCATTTGCGAATAAAATAATGCGCAAATCGTCACTTTCCGCCGATACGCACCTTAATACATGTCCCCCATTGTGTATAGGAGTGTTAGTAAATAGTGAGCTCCTTTGGGCGTGCAGACAAGCCTAGAACAATAATCAGATAGATTTCTTAACCTATAACTTCATTTGCCCGGAGAGTTAATTGGAAACACATGAGACTTTCCTTATTACTTATTCTTGAGCGTCTCCTGCCAAGAATCGGAGCGAAATGGGAATGTTTATTCTCGAGCTATTCCTCCAGTTATTTCACACACAAAACTTGTGTTCAATAAAAGTATCCAGCCCTTCTCATCATACCATTTAGGAAACGAAATTCGGAGGTTTGTACCATCATTTATTACCCTGTAACCTATTATAGTTGGATGATGGGGACGCAAAAACTCCAAGACTTTCTTGTTGACTTAGCTTGAATGACCAATTCCTCCCTCGAAGACATGGCCAGTACACATTACCCCTAGACTTTCTAGGCTCCACTCTTAGGCAGTGGAGTAGCTACCATAGAGGCAGGGTAGGCAGTTGCTATGGGGCCTGTGCAGCAGGGGGGCCCGGGGAAAAAGGTAAGAGGTGTGTCTTTCTGCTTAACCCCTTATGTACTGCAATGTGGAAGTGACCCAATGTTTACTTGCACGCTGCAACACAAAAAAAGGGTTAACAAGCAGAAGACAGAGATGTCTGCTTCACTGAGTAAATTAGGCATAATTGAATCCCACCTGTCTCAGTGTTGTTGCCCGTCGATGGGAGGGCGCACACTCCTACACTGCTCCTCCGCTCTGTTAATTGACAAGTCACAAGGAGAGCGGCAGCAGCGGAGGAGCGTGCGCTCTCCCATTGACGGGCAATGACACACTGAGACAGGCGGGATTCCGCGGCGGAACTTTCCCGGCATTACAAAGAAGCTACAATGTTGCTAAAAAGTTGCAGATAGGGAGACAGAGAGAAAAGCTCACACACAGATTTTTGTGTCTTCAGCAGAAAGCAGCAGCTGAGAACTGGGGGAAGGAGACTGAACAAATAATAAAAAGTATGGAAGGAATTGTTAGTCTCACCATGAGCAGCAACCTATGAAAAGTTATGTTTGAGCGGAATACCCCTTTAAGCAAGTAGGTCCACACGACCCCCAGTGGTGGTCACTAATATCTGAAAACCCTGCAGGAGCAATGCTTGTGAGTGATGGGGTCAGGACACCTGGTAGAGAGTCTATAATATACAGCAACTGTATACAATCCCAATACAAGAGCTCATCATGTCAGACACTTGATATCAATAGCATTCCTTTATATACAGGGGGGGGGGTCTGGTATTTGGCATATTGTCTGCCTGCCATGACAAACTCATTACACGTATGGCATACATACATAATTCGCTGTACTCCATTACTTGTCTTGGCAGAGGACGGAGTGAGTAACATTACTCTACAATATGGAAGTGATTTATAGCCGCGGCTTCTGCACATGTATTTCACATAATATGGATATAAAAATGTACAGTGAGGTCTAGTTACAGCAACACTATACAAATGTAACATCACTAGTAAATCCAGGAAAGGCTGGAGATTCCCCATTCTGTTCAAGGTACGGACGTGCTGTAAAAGTAAGGGGCCTATTCCACAGGAGCGATAATCGGCCAAATCAGACCCATTCGGCCAATTTTCGCTCCGTGGAATAAAGAGAACGATCAGCAGATGATCGTGTCATCGGCTGATCGTTCATTTAAGTTCAGGCCTAAAATCATCGTTCGCCACTAGCGCATCGCTAGGGTTGAATAGCGGTGCGCGGCAGCGACTGGCGATTTCAGCAGAACCATACATTACCTGTCCGGGCCACAGGTCTCCTTCTCCTGGTCCCGCGCGGCAGCATCGGCTTCGGAGCGGGGCTGTCTGAACTGACAGACCACTAAGCCAATCACTGGACGGGACCACCGCCGCCAGTGATTGGCTGAGTGGTCTGTCAGTTAAGACAGCCCCGCTCCGAAGCTGCTGCAGCGCGGGATCGGGAGAAGAAGACCTGCGCCGGGACAGGTAATGTATGAAGCAAGGGCTGCAAGGACATTGGTAATAATGTCCCTGCAGCCCTTGTTTCACGATCATCAGGGCCGTGGAATAAGCCCAATAAACGAGCGCCGATCTAGCAGATCGGCACTTGTTTACGTCGTTGATCGGGTCCTGCTCGTCCGGTGGAATAGGACCCTAATGGGCAATGACCTAACTAACTAAGGGCCCTATTACACGGAACGCATTGCTACGTGTAATAGCGGTGCGCGGCCGGTGGCTAATGATTTCCAAACTGCTTACATTACCTATCCATGGTCCAGAGCTCCTCCTGCCCTCTGCTTCTCCCCGGGCCCGCATGATGCAGCTTCAGAGCGGCCTGTCTTAGCTGACAGACCGCTCTGAAGCTGCTGCACGCAGGACCCGGGGAGAAGTTTAAGCAAGGACTGTAAGGACATCGGTAACGATGTCCATGCAGCCCTTGTTAATCGATTATCGGGCCATGTAATAGGCCTGCAGTGTCCCAGAACAGGCTATCTTGTCTGTTATTTTATCCCTACATCTTTGTCATAACCATTTCTGTTCTGGAAAGCTATGGTCTACTGCAAACTGTGTGTATTGTGTCACCCCTCTCAGTGTTCAGGTCTGCTATTCCATTCATTTCTTGTATGCATGTTCAGTTATCAGTGCCTAAGGGTATTATGTCGCCCCCCAGTGTTCAAGTATGGTACTTCTAATGTATATTTAGTCCTATGTGCCTAATGGTGTGATGATGCAATGGCTGGATGTTCACGTGACTGCCCCTGCTTCCATGGTAACTCCAATGGCCATCGAGCTTTGGCTGGGGAATACCATGTGACTACCTCTCTGCCTGGTCTCTTATCTCCTACCACAGAGGGGATAGGTTGTGTGTTTGACTCCTCTTCACCTTCAGAAGAGGAGCCTCGGTGTGCTCTGCTGCTACAGTCCACTGGCTGTGGTTCTGTCTCAAGTCTCAAGATCCTCATCTGGGTGTCGCTTTAAGTCATTCTTCTCATCATCTCAAATCATCAACAGCAAGTATTCATCTTAGTTTCATTCCGCCCATCATCTTATCCTCAGTATCACTACTACTCCCATCATTCAGTACGCTATCATCACAGCCTATTGCAGCATCACCCATTACTCTGCCTTATTCAAGCCTGCCTTATACATCCGGGAAGACTGTTTCTACTAGTTACCACCGTTACAATAAATATACAACTACCGTTGTTTCTGAACCTTGGCATTGGTGTAATTATTGGTGCCCTGACTAAGGACAGCGAAGAATCGCATGCCTAGTCTCCGCTCGGTCAGGAGCCCGGTTTCCAGCTGTGACCCCTCGTGCCTAAACCGTGACAATCCTCTGCTCAGCAGCTGCCCTGGTTCCTGCCCGCAACAACATCCTCTCAGCGGAGTGGCCCCTAGGGGCCCGGGCATTGCAGGCCCAGTAAACGAGCACCAATCTAGCAGATCGGCGCTTGTTTATAGTTATTATCGGGCCCCCATTGGGCCATGTAATAGTACCGTTAGAGGACAGGATGGGGATGCCAACCCTGTGACTGAAAGGAGATGTGATCATGCATGTGAGGGCACCAGTCACTACAATGAATTCTATAGGTGTGTGTATGCAGCAGAGGACCTCAAAGGGTTGCCCAAATATTACATTTCTTTTAAAGGGGAACTCTCCAGTCTTCCCATACTTATCAGGAAGTGGTGTATTCTTTCCAGTCAGACACAGCGCTCTCTGCTGCCACCTCTGTCCATGTCAGGAACTGTCCAGAGCAGGAGAGGTTTTCTATGGGGATTTGCTGCTGCTCTGGACAGTTCCTGACATGGACAGAGGTGGCAGCAGAGAGCAATGTGTCAGACTGGAAAGAATACACCACTTCCTGCAGGACATACAGCAGCTGATAAGAACGAAAAGACTTGAGATTTTTAAATAGAAGTAAATTGCAAATCTATATAACTTTCTTACATCGGTTGATTTAACAGAAAAAAAAAATCCACAAAGTTTCCCTTTAACTATCTAATGAATTAACATATATCCCTAAATAATGTTATTTTACTACATTTCTATGGTCATTCATGCTTCCTTCAAAGCATCCACTCTGTTGCCATCAGTCTAACGTCTTGTCTGGTGTACATTCAATAATGGACTTCCTGTTCCTTTATACAGGACACTCTAGCCAGGAATTTAGCCAACTCCCAGTAGAGTTAGGGAATATAATCAAGAAAGTGTAGTAGACAGGAGATATAGTTGACTGAATTCCTGGCTAGAGTGTCCAGTACACAGGACGAGGAAGTCCATTACTGCAGATAACAGCTGATCACCGGGGGCTTCAGCTGCCAGACACATGGCGATCAGCTGATCTTCAGGGGGTCCTCATTTAAAAATGTAGACAAGCCCTTGGTCATGGCCCTAATAACAAATGTACACAGCAACGTCATGCCAACAGATGATATATATGGTTGATAGTAGAAGTAAGTCTCCTTATGATTTGGAATGAAATGGATTTATTGTAATAAAATCAAATGTTTTCTAAAGTTCCTGGCTCTTCTGCGGCTCCAGTGTCCTCGGCTGACTGCTATAGTGTAAACAAGCCAATTCTATGGGAAGCCTCCTGATACAACAACGCTGCCTAGTACACAATGTATTCTTCCATTCCTTTAAGAGACCCGCATAGTAGCCGCACACACAGCTGACTTATCAATCCGGAAGGAGATGACTGTCAGCTTCACTTAGGTTCAAGACTCTTTAAGATAATTTCCGGCTACCAAGCGTAACATCGGAGAATACATTCACACTATTATACCAATGGAATAGAAAGATGGAGGCTGCAAGCCGAGGACTATATTATATCTTAGGCTGAAGGGCTCAATACTCTACAGTTCTTATAAAAGCCCTGAAGTGACGTGGCAGATCCTCCCCCGAGGAGCAAGCAGTGATGTCAGCAAGCAAGGGGGAAATCAGTCATTAAAGGGGTATTCCACTCATACATAACTTTGATATGTTGCTGCCCATGGTGAGACTAACAATTCCTTCCATACCTGTTATTATCTATTCAGTCTCCTTCCCCCAGTTCTAGCTGCTATTTTCTGCTGAAAACACAAAAATCTGTGTGTGAGTTTTTCTCTCCGTCTCCCCCCTCCCTTCTGAGACAACTGATATAAACAAGTCCATGGCTGGCTTTATCTGTAACATTGTAGCTTCTCTGTAATGCTTGAAGGTAGTGTTATCATTTGGCTGGTCTCCCTCAGATCAGCGATCTGTTTCTCTTATGCTTGAAGGGTTAATCACAGTGAATTCATTAGCAACCTGACCTCAGAATAACCCTCCCAGCATTTCAAAGAAGCTACAATGTTGCAGACACAGACAGCCAGGGACTTTTTTACATCAGCCGTCTCAGAAGGGAGGGGGGAGAAGAGGGAGACAGGAAGAAAAGCTCACTCACAGATTTTTGTGTCTTCAGCAGAAAGCAGCAGTTCAGAACTGGGGGAAGGAGACTGAATAGATAATAACAAGTATAGAATAAATTGTTAGTCTCACCATGGGCAGCAACATATGAAAAGTTATGTTTGAGCGGAATACACCTTTAAATAAAAATATACTTTGAAAGACTTTACACCCACTAAAGGTAACTTGGGGAAACCTAATACATGGTTGTGGAAAATATCCTCCCTAAGATCTACATTTACCCTAACAGGGTGTTTGAAAAAAAAGGTCAGATAAAACGGCCCTTTTCAGCTGATGTTAAAGTGAAAATTTCAGTAGGGAAATGGGTTCCAGGCATAGCTTCATTATCTCTATAGTCCTTTCCAGTGCTGAGATATAAGACTTTTTGTAAATCTGTAAATTAGCTTTAAGTGTCAAAGGGGCGTTGCCCAACACAGCAACAGCTTAGGGTTAGCAATCCCACCCTCCTCTTTTTCACCACCTCTGTGCCCAGTGTCAGTCAAAGGCGGGGGAAGGAGTGTGCAAGCAGGCGTGGATGTAGTGGGGGAGGACTTACTGAGCTGGGGAACACCCACTTGGCACCTGAGCCTAATTTACTAAAAGGTTTATATCTCAGGGCTGGAAATGACTATAGAAATAACAAAGGTATGCCCGGAATCATGATGACTAGCTCTATCCATCCACAGGCCTCTATTTTTCTGAGGACAGGTTTCCTTTAAGCCTTTGACCTAAAGAGGTTAATAAAAATACATTGTGCATGCCCAGGACCGCACACTATCAAGACGGTGAATATAAGTACCAAAAATGGAACTGTAGTGTAGGTTTGTAGGCAGAGTGGGGGGGGGCGGGTAGCTAACCTGTTTATGTAGCTAATTTACGTGTTCCTTCCATTGCTGTACAGTGCATTAGGTAGGCAGTAACTGATCAGTAATATCACCCGTCTGTGACCACCAGGACTATAGCAATGAATGTGCCAAAGTCTATGAATAAGCACCAGCACATGCAAGTAGAGAGTCCCAGACTACCATTTTCTTATATTGCCCAAGTGGGTCAGCAATAGTCTAAAGTCCATAACAAATCTAAATTTAACAACCAGGCATAAAAAAAATTGCTTTTGGCTTTGCTGTTGAGAAAAATAAAAACTATAGTTGGCAATTCATAGAAACTAGTGTTGAGTGAGCACTTAAAGGGGTAGTGCGACACTAAGCAATTATTCACAAAATAACACACATTACAAAGTTTTACAACTTTGTAATGTATGTTATGTTAGTGAATGGCCCCCTTCCCTGTGTTCCCCCCCACCTGCGCTAAACCCGGAAGTGTAGTGCACTATACTCACCTGATTCGTGTCGACCCCGGGCTGCCATCTTGTGACAATGATGTAGTCTTCGGGAGGCCGGCCGAACCGCTGCAGCCGTCCCTCATGCCGGCCCCCCTCTGCCACGTTATGAGCTGCTCAGCCGCGATTGGCTGAGCACAGTTATGCGATGACGTGGCAGAGGGGGGCCGGCATAAAGGAGGGCTGGTGTGGTCGGGCCGGCCTCCCGAAGACGACGTCATTGTCCCCAAGATGGCAGCCGGGGTCGACACGAATCAGGTATGTATAGTGCACTACACTTCCGGGGGTGGGGGGGACACGGGGAAGGGGGCCATTCACCAACATAACATACATTACAAAGTTGTATAACTTTGTAATGTGTGTTATTTAGTGAATAATTTTCTTACGCCGCACTACCCCTTTAAAGGGGTACTCCAACTAGAGGTGAAATATAAACCTTCTGCAGAAGCATGTAGCCTTGCTTATGTGTCTGCCCCAGTTCTGAAACTACCAAAAATCCATTTGTTTTGGGGGGGTTTTGTTCTGTATTGTGCGGCTGTACTTCCTGGTTGAGAAGTTGTACACAGTCCTACAGGTTCCAGAATGCATTGCTGTCCCTCAGCTGTTCATCACAGTCCTCCACCCTGCCCATTCCCTGCTCAAATCTGTTGCAGCACAACTAGGTTGTGTTCACACATTGCAGTTTCATTGTGTAACTGAATAATTCCACTGTGTTCCCACCCACACAGCATGCTGTTTTCATGCGGAATTCCATCTGCTGTCCGTGCGCCTGGGCCAGCTGATTCTGCATTCCGCCGAAAGAACTGACATGTCACTTCTTTTGGCAGATAGCGGAATACGCCGGCCCATAGAATGGTGTCTATGGAGCCGGCGGAAAGGCGCGCGGACAGCCGACGGAATTCCGCGGAGCTTATACGTGAGAATTCCTCAATGTGAAGCCACCCTAACGCAGATATCGGAGTAAGAGAAAGAACTTTTTGAATTTATTTTTTTTCTTCCCGCACATATTATGAGCGAGCATCTTTTATCTTTGAAGTTGAGCTCCACAATAAAGAGTTTATTCGAAATTATCTTACATGGTATATACTGTTTATGCCTCGTTGGTGGGATTGTCCAGGTTTATGTCCAGGTGGGATTGGCAGTGCTGGCTCTGATCCTCTCTGCCGTTTACCATCATTAAATTGTGTTATCGCATCATTTTTGTGAAGACGCTGCAGTACTGCAATAACACTCCAACATGTAAACACAGCCCTAATTTTACTGCAGAGTTTTGCACAATCAGTGAAGTTACAGCAGCTGGTCAGGGAGCTGGTCAGAGATAGTGAATCACTCAGGAGGGTGGGAGATCAAGCCAAGCCTTCTGTGACATCAGAGATTTTGTAGTCCTTCTATTTTCCTGTCAGTGTTGAAGCACATAAAAGCCACTGATGTGAGGACTATTGGTGATAACATTATATTAGATAGTTATATATCTTGAGGTTAATTTAAATCCAATTTTCTCATACTGGAGTACCCCTTTAAATCCTAGAGTGTTTGTTAAAGTGAATCTACCATCAGGTAATTGCTCCTTTTTTTCACAGATTTACATCAGTGAAGGGATCCCGGTGGCGTGTTTTGTTTTTTTTCTCATGCCGTCCAGTACCCACACTTGGTGGCAATTTTTTGCTGTGCACAGGCCCCATTCTATGCACTGGCAGCCAGACCTCTGTCCCCCAGCGTGACGATATCCCTTTCCTGCGGGAGCCACGTCACAGAAGGAGGACAGGAGATATCTGGGGGGCAGCGGCCCAGTCCATAGCAAAAGAAAGTGCAGAGTGCAGGAATCGGGCAGTGTTTCAAAAGAAACCCTGCGCCACCGAGAACCCCGCGCTGGTGCCGATCTGCTAATGTAAGAAAGAAAAACAATGTACCTAATGGTGCATTCACTTTAACTCGAACCTAGCATTTTTTAAATTGCATATATTTCGCACTTTGGAGGGATGTTTAAACAAAATGTACAAAATTATAACGAAAAAATGTAATAGGTATAAGTGATGTCAGTTTGGCCGTCAGTTATTGAATGTGAATGGCCACTTTTACCTGAGCACCCCGATCCTCGACTGAGCATGCTCGCTCAACTTTAGTAGACACCATTCAAAATGTCTACTGCTCTTTACTGGGACTTCTGAACCGAATCCTATGAAACGCTCCTTATACACAGAAGGAGGGGACCCTGCCCAATTACTATCAAAAGAGGAGGATGGAGACAGTAGATGATGGTGAGGATCATGGGATCCGAATAATTTCCGGCCTCCTTGTCTGCAGCTCATAGTATAATGTGACGGATATATTCTCTAATCCGGCTCTGGTATAATGAAGTGACACTGACTCTTTCATGTAAGGCAGGAGAGGTCACCCATAAAGCTAATCCCTCCTATCTAGATTAGGACAGATGCCCCCCCCCCACGTTCTCCAGGGCGCACACTGCGACAATATGGCCTTCATGGATTATAATTAAGTCGGTAAACCTGGTTTTGACGGCTAATTTGGCTTGATTTCTTACAAAACTGGAAAACAGCTGAGAGATTAGAGGATTTTCATTATCCACTATAGCCGGAGGGCTGTGTCACACGGGTCAGGGACTGTGTAGACCCCCCGCAGGGACCCTCGCAGTCACCTCAGGTAATAAGGACCAATTAACATCTCCCGTTTTGTTATCAGGAGCAGAATCCACAGCTTTCCGCCTCCTGTTAGATGCCATGAATCCTGTCAGCCTGTCACTCTGCACAAGTTGCCTCTTTCCTGAGACTTAGGCCTGTCATTGTTAGACAAGGCCTAGCAGGCATTACTATGTGTTCTTCGGTGCTATTAATTCCAGGGTGTCATACATATGAACTGTGGGTTTAGGTACATAACACGTAACTAGACGCAAGTACAATGAACCCAGAGATCAGCCTGAGAGGACAATTGGGGGAAGGTAGCAGTTCTTGCAGTAGCATTAAGATTAAAGGAGAAGTCCGGGCACAGACTTTTTTTTTTTTCCAAAACTGCACTTACCTCCCCATCTCCATCGCTGGGGTCGCTGTCCTCCTCACTGGTTCCCGGTCCCCGGCCACTTCCTGGTCTAGAGGAGACTTGGGACGTGACATTCCAAGTCCGCTGAGCTCTCCTCAGCCTGATAAGTCACGTCCCAATTCCCACTCAGACCAAAAAGTGGCCGGAGACCAGGAACTGGAGCGGAGGGCAGCAGCCCAAGCGCTGGAGACAGGGAGGTAAGTGCATGTTGTTTTGTTCACCCACCCCCTCCCAATGAGTATTTTTTTAAAAGGCCATGCCTGGACTTCTCCTACTAGGCTTTTCTGAAGCAATGGGATTTCAGGTTGTTTTTAAAGGGGTACTCCAGTGGCAAAAAATTCAAATCAGCTGGTGTTGGAAAGTTATACAGACTTATAATTTACTTTTATTGAAACATCTCCAATCTTCCAGGATGTATCAGTTGCTGTATGTCCTGCAGGAAGTGGTGTATTCTCTCTAGTCTGACACAGTGCTCTCTGCTGCCACCTCTGTCCATGTCAGGAACTGTCCAGAGCAGTAGCAAATCCTCATAGAAAACCTCTCCTGCTCTGGACAGTTCCTGACATGGACAAAAAGGTAGTGGCAGCAGAAAGCACTGTGTCAGACTGGAAAGATAATATGGTTGACAGTTATCTCTCCCGTCTGCCCCATAGACATCGGGGCAGGGAGGGATAAGCCGCGGCCAGGCTACTCTGCCCGAGATTTTTCTCTCTAAGAAAAAAGTAGTTGGGCAGTGAAAATCCATCACACCCGACCCCTATCTGTCAGTGGAGACTCAAGAGACCGCCATACACCCTATACTCACTTCCCCCCAACCTTGTGGGTAGACGAGCGTCAATCTTGATGATCGGTGCTTAATTACAGAGCCTTCATTCACCTGTGCCTTTCTGGCTGTAAACCATTGGCTGCACATCCCCCATTACACGAGGCAAGTTAATGGACTGGCCTAAAAACGTATTGGTTTTTAGGGCCCTATTACAGGGGACCATAATTTTAATGCGAATTATCATTTTATCATGTGAATTTAAATGATAATCGTTTTGTGTAAAAATGCAGGCAACGATCAATGAAAAATCGTTCATGTGTGGTTTGCTGCTAACACCAAAATCATTGTTAATCGTTTACTGTAATTCCACATTTGTTCCCTAATCGCTCAGTGTAATTCCACATCGTTCCTTCTTTTGCAGAGATCAGATGTAGGAAACGATCCTAGTAACTAACGACTATTGTTCTGTGTAATACAGGGAACGATTTCAGATTAACGATAGTCTCGTTTGCGATCGTTTATTGTTAATCGTTGGGTGTCTAATAGGACCCTTACTCAGAAGTAAAAAACAAACTCCTCAACTCAACACCCACTGGACAGGAGAGAATATTACCGACACCCACATATCCCAACCTACTGGATACCAATACATAAAAAAAGAATATTGTGAAAGGTCCAGCGCAGGTTGATCCTTAAGATTCAGATGCTTTATTAGGCTATGTTCACACTACGTAAGTTCTGTGGAAATCACAGCCGTTTTTTCAACGGCCGTGATTTCTACGGAACTTATGTAGTGCTGCAGGCTTAAGGGGTCCCGACCTGAGTGTATACACATGGTATACACTCCAGCGACCAGTACAAATTTGCTTTAAACACGTAGCTCCCTTATTGTCTTGTGTTGTCAAGTGATTTGAATCATTATAGTAAAGCATCTCTATCTTCATTCCCTGATAACATGCCTCCCATCTACCAGCCCGCCATATACTTATTCCGTATTCCGTCTATCCCTACAACTGTGAAGAATTATGTAAATCTGATACTACTACTGTATAGTTTCCGTCACTTTAAGCTGAAGGAAAGCAGGTGTAATGTGTTTCTCATTAGGAATTCTTACAGGAAAGGATACAGTAAGGAGACGATATCCGACATGGAGAATATTGATCTGTCACAATGGAGCAAAAAAAATAGAAGCGGAGCGGAATTCCCATTGGCAGCCGAGCGGCCGACATAGAAGTTTACAGTAAGTTTCCTCATAGGACGGCATATTACCATTAGGACTGTACAACATTGTTCGTGTAAGGTAAGCAGCCGTCAGTCATGCGGCCGGTGATGTAAGCAGGCCGTTTTTCTCTCCATTGGCCCCTGCTGACGTTTCCCCCGTTTCGGCCCCGTGTTTTGTTTTTCTAAAGCTTCATTGTATATAAGTGGTGAAAAAATAAAACAAGGCAGGAAAGTGGTAACATCCATGACGTGGTGAGGCCTTCCTGTGACCCGTGAACACATGATGTATTTCATAGAGCTGATGACTGATTGCTTGACGGGAACGTCTAAAATTCATAATACTTTCCAATAGGATTTGAGGGGAATATGTATATAAGACAGTATAAAGATTACACATCATACACCATGGGCTGAAAGGAAATATGCCACAGGACCCTCCATCTACTAAAGGCCCTTATCATCCCGACCTGACCGTGTGTGGGCTAAGCTGAATTCCCACCCTAGTTACTTATTGTAAATATATTCTTTGTATTTATGCATGGTATGGCGGTATTATATGGGCCTTGTTACCTTACTAGCCAATGATTACATGTTTACTGTATGGCGGTATTATATGGGCCTTGTTAGCTTACTAGCCAATGATTACATGTTTACTGTATGGCGGTATTATATGAGCCTTGTTACCTTACTAGCCAATGATTACATGTTTACTGTATGGCGGTATTATATGGGCCTTGTTACCTTCTAGCCAATGATTACATGTTTACTGTATGGCGGTATTATATGGGCCTTGTTACCTTCTAGACAATGATTACATGATTACTGTATGGCGGTATTATATGGGCCTTGTTACCTTACTAAACAATGATTACATGATTTCTGTATGGCGGTATTAAATGGGCCTTGTAAACTTACTAGACAATGATTACATGATTACTACTGTATACTGGTAATATATAGGCCTTGTTACCTTACTAGCCAATGATTACATGTTTACTGTATGGCGGTATTATATGGGCCTTGTTACCTAGTTAGACAATGATTACATGATTACTACTGTATACTGGTATTAGACACAGTATTACAGGGGTATTAAATGCCCGAAAACTTTCAACAGGGTGCACTGGACCTTTTTGCAGGCTACTTTGGAACAGATAGGTCTGGGCAGGATCCTGAGGGACAAAATTGCATCTCTATACTTGCATCCTACGGCCCGGGTGAGGGTTAACGGTATGCTCTCCGCACCCATTGCAGTTGCAAACGGAACGAAACAGGGGTGTCCCCTGTCGCCGATGCTTTATGTCCTGGTAATGGAGCACCTTTCTGTGGCCCTGCGGTGGGCCCCCGACGTTTCGGGCATCACCTTGGCCGGCACTCATTACAAAATGGCCTTATACGCTGATGATCTCCTGCTCTATGTGACTAATCCCCTCACTTCCTTCCCAGCTATTCTTAGAGAATTTGATAACTTTGGTGGCGTGAGCAAATTTTAAATTTAACTACGCCAAGACTGAAATTCTCAACGTTTCCCTGCCACAGCCCCTGATGAACCGTCTGCGAGAGTCCTTCCCCTTTAAGTGGCAAGCTCCAGCCATTAAATATCTAGGGATATGGGTCCCCGTGGACCTGTCCGCTCTATTTTCCCTGAATTACTTGCCGTTGTTAGTTCGCACTAAATCGGACCTGCTCTCCTATGATAAATCCCAGCTGTCCTGGTTTGAACGCATAAATGTCATTAAAATGGATTTTCTGCCCCGATTTCTGTACACCTTTCAGGCGCTCCCCATATCTGTGCCTACCTCTTATTTCATTCAGCTTCAAACTACCCTACGTAAATTTGTATAAAATCCTCACGAGACATAAGCTGGACGGTGGAGCGGGACTACCCGATTTCTCCCTATATTATAAAGCCTTGGTCCTGCTGAGGGTGGTTGACTGGTTTCACAATGGTGTAGATAAACAGTGGGTGCGTGTAGAGGGTGCTCAGTCTCCCATCGTCCTGCAGTCCCTCTCCTGGGTGTTCCCGATAGACCTCCCACCAATGGACTTTTTTCCTCACTTGACCAGGGGGTTCTTGAAGCTGTGGGATAGATTGCTCCTCTCACATAACATCTCCCATCGTTCTGGAATAATGAGTCCTCTCTTTGGCAACCTTGCTTTTCCGCCGGCTTGTGGCAGAGAGTCCTTCCTGGGCTGGACGGCATGTGGGGGTGCCAGGGTGGGTCAGATATTAGGGTCTCGCAAGTCTCTAGGATCGCTTCAGACTCTACAGGAGGCCTGCCCGGAGAGGAACCTACCACGGCTGGAGTAAGAACAATTAAAAGCCTGTCTTCGCTCTGCCTTTCCACAGGGAATCCTCACGACTTCCCCCACGGATCTGGAGGCGCTCCTTTTGGGGTCCTCCCCATCGCCAAGGGTGCTCTCCCGATTGTACCGCATTTTACTTGTAGCGGACGCTGATCCCGATCCCTCCTATCTACGTGCCTGGGAAGCTGAGTTGGGAGTTAGCTTCTCAGCTCCCGACAAGCAAATAATTTTCACCCTGACGCACAAGATGCCCATGGCCTATCTTGCACAGGAGAAAAACTTTAAGATTCTGTCCCGTTGGTACAGATACCCACAGCTCCTGCACCAGTGTTACCCTGAGGTGTCGGACCTGTGCTGGCGCTGTAAAGCGGATGTTGGCACGATGGTACATGTGTGGTGGGGCTGCCGTGTGTTGGGAAGCGGTTTTCACAATTTATAAGCAAGTCACGGGCAGATCGGTCACACCCTCTCCTAGTCTAGCTCTGCTCTCACTGATTCCAGGCCCTCCCTCTGCGGTCAAGAAGGGCCTTTTGCGCCATTTCCTCACCGCAGCCAGAACTGTGATCCCCAGGCGCTGGAAGTCCAGAGCCCCGCCATCCATCTCGGAATGGGTGACGCCGGAGATGGATCTTCTCTACCGTATAGAATCCTTGACCGCAGAGGAACACTCCAGAGGGACCAAGGTAGACCGTTTGTGGTTGGCCTGGACGACCTACAACGAGGGTCCACTATTCGCCCCATGGCTAACCTGTTAGAGGACCGCCTTCCGTCATGCCTTTACTAGCTTTACCACCCTATTCTACTCAGCCTCCTTTCCCCACTCCCCCCCCCCCATCCGTCAGTGTCTGGTCAGCCTTTGTCCCTCTTAGGACCTGTCCTTTCTCTTCCTACCTCTCTTGCTCTCTGTTTCATCTAACTCTATGGTCTGTGTTTCCCCTGGTTATCCGAGGGAACTGTCTTTCCGTGAATACTTGCCCACATGTTTTATGCAATAACTGACCGAACCTTGTATATTGTGCACATCCATGCGCTTTACTGTAAGACATCTACTCTTTCAAGCTGGGTGCGGGGTTGGTCAAATCGCAGCAGGTCTACCAAGGTTTAATTACCTGTTAGCTGTAGCTACTGTTTGCTATTCTTTCTGGATATACGGAATTTTCTAGTATGTTTATGTACTCCTTTTCTATACATATCTTGTTTTTGTTCTGTATTTTACCATGCAAAATCAATAAAATCAGATTTACCAAAAAAAAAAAAAATGCCTGAAAACTGAAGTTAAATAAAACCTCAAGACATAATGACTAATATAGTGTTACCACGAATAGTTCTGGATAGATGATAGATAGATAGATAGACCGATAGATGATAGATAGATAGATAGATAGATAGATAGATAGATAGATAATAGATAGGAGATAGATAGATAGATAGATAGATAGATAGATAGATAGATAGATAGATAGATAGATAGAGATAGATAGATAAATAGATAGATAGGAGATAGATAGATAGATAGATAGATAGATAGATAGATAGATAGATAGATAGATAGGAGATAGATAGATAGATAGATAGATAGATAGATAGATAGATAGGAGATAGATAGATAGATAGGAGATAGATAGATAGATAGATAGATAGATAGATAGATAATAAATAGATAGATAGATGATAGATAGATGATAGATAGATAGATAGATAGATAGATAGGTAGATAGGAGATAGATAGATAGATAGATAGATAGATAGATAGATAGATAATAAATAAATAGATAGATAGATAGATAGATAGATAGGAGATAGATAGATAGATAGATAGATAGATAGATAGATAGATAGATAGGAGATAGATTGATGGATAGATAGATAGATAGATAGATAGATAGATAGATAGATAGATAGATAGATAGATAGATATTGAATTGTCCTTGAACTGGCACAGATGTGAACCACAGAAAACACAAAGTGTCTCAGATGTCAGGACTGTGTGATCTCCTGTGTCATGCGGCCATGAAATCAGAAGCTCAGCATGTAATAAGGGGGATCAGACCCCTGGCTGGGATTCAGCAGACTAATAGGTGTCAGAGGAAGCCCAGCTGTCCTGTCCCAACATACAAGGAGATAGATGTGCAAATGAGTCTGCGACCAATCTCTGCCTGATTGTCCCTTAATCACACGGAACCGTCACTAACAAGGAGAGGCGCCACCATGCCCGTCCTACCATCACATAGAGCTGAGCCGGGGCCTATGGCAGAATCTGCATGATGTAAAAGCGAGGCAGGTCCCGGGGGCGCACTCACTGCATCCCAGAGGCCTTTGAAGTCACTTACTGTATATCCTTAAAGGATTAACAGGACCCCACAATATATACATGTAACCGCACTTATGTTTATGTTTCAGAGCTCGATAGCAAACTCTGGTTACCATGTGCCGATCATTCCAGTAGTTTTCTGCTGTTCCGTTTATTTTGCCAACATATTGAAAAGGATCTCAAACATTTCCCTGATTACAGAGGAGCGTATTCCTCCAGGAGTCCTCCAAAGAGAGAGAGGCCTCGCGAAGGAAGTCAGCGGTACGCCGTGAATTAAGAGATCAGCCATTACCAGGCCACTTTCCTTGTGTTACAGATATACCGGTTCCTAATGGAGGCAATCTGTCCTTATCACCGTGCCTGGGTTTCATTAGTCGCTGGTTATGAGTTTCATGTTGTCAACCTGGCGTACACCCTGGAATACGCTGAACTGCTTACCTTAGCTATGTCATAGTGTAGTGTCCCACTATGTGTTTTCTCTTCTTGCACTTTGGTAAAACTGTATCACTCTAGTGTCACAGGTTAGGACAGGTGGACGCTGTTCCTTACTCCAACCACTAGATGTCACTCTTACACAGCACAGCTGCAGATAACACTAGGTCTAGCTGCACATACGCTTGCTCTTTGCAGTTTACACTTCCTGAAGATACTGAGTCTAGTTCAAGACAGAGAAGACAGCAGACCTGTGTTCACTATACTAGCTATCCATCAAACCACTATGGATTGCTAGACAAGACCTCTAGGGACACCAAAGCCAAGGGAGAATTCACCCCTTGCCTACACTGAGGACAGACTAACAGAATAGGACAGTCGACCACCTTTCAAAAAGGACGGTGAAGCTCAAGATTGGACCTGCAGTAGAGCACAGTGCAAGTTCAGCCGCTCTCTACTGACAAGCAGTGAGCTTTGTAGGAAGGACACTACAAGCCAGCTCCACCAAACGCAGAGACCTGGGACTGGTACTACCCCAGATGACGGGTCACCCGACACTGTGGGGCAGAAGATGGTTAGGTGAGATAACTGGGACTCATCCATACGTGATTACAAGGATTTCTTTAGACACTTCTCAACACTTCACCACATCCCAGCAGAGTAACATTCTTCTATTACTGTTTCTTCTATCAACTCACCTCTCAACCTGTTTGACTATTATTGCTGATTATTTTTGCACAAAGTACTTGAGCACTGTATGTGACTTGTTTGCACTAAGATACTTTTTCAAAGTAAAAAGTTTACAAGTTGTTTAAAGTGGGACTCCTGGCCACCAAGACAAGTAGCCCCCAAAACACTAAGCCCACAAGCAGGCCCCAACATCTGTACCAGCACCCCGGGCCAAGGAAATAGCAACTACATGCCATGGTGTGGCTCATTGTATGCAGAATTTCAATTCAAAATTCCTATTACAGTTATCTCCCCCTAGTGGTAGCAGCGTGCAGTTATCTTCCCATAGTGGTAGCAGCATGCGATTATCTTCCCATAGTGGTAGCAGCATGCGATTATCTTCCCATAGTGGTAGCAGCATGTGGTTATCTTCCCATAGTGGTAGCAGCATGCGGTTATCTTCCTATAGTGGTAGCAGCATGCGATTATCTTCCCATAGTGGTAGCAGTATGCGGTTATCTTCCCATAGCGGTAGCAGCATGCAGTTATCTTCCTATAGTGGTAGCAGCATGCGATTATCTTCCCATAGTGGTAGCAGCATGCGGATATCTTCCCATAGCGGTAGCAGCATGCAGTTATCTTCCCGTAGTGGTAGCAGCATGCGGTTATCTTCCTATAGCGGTAGCAGCATGCGGTTATCTTCCCATAGTGGTAGCAGCATGCGGTTATCTTCCTATAGTGGTAGCAGCATGCGGTTATCTTCCTGTAGTGGTAGCAGCATGCAGTTATCTTCCCGTAGTGGTAGCAGCATGCAGTTATCTTCCTATAGTGGTAGCAGCGTTCACTTATCTCCCCCTAGTGGTAGCAGCATGCAGTTATCTTCCCCTAGTGGTAGCAGCATGCGGTTATCGCTTAAAAAAAAAAAAGAGGTAACAGGGCATTAGGACCACCCAGATGGTTATGAGTATAGTTGTGTCCAGTCGGCCATAACCCTGGGTTACTAGGTGGTAACAATGAGAAACAATATCATCTGCTGCACTTATAGCTCTCAGTCTTCCCCCTTTTTCTCTGTGTAGTTGGGCTGATAAATCCACACAGTAATTGTAAGAACCTGCGGGTCATGTGATTCAGGTCCTTCAGCCTCTCGCTCTCTGTGTGCAGAAAGCTGGAGGCTGATGAAAAGACTTCACTGCCTAAAGGATGGAAAGTGGACTAACAGATCTTGCTCCTCTGTTTTACTATTATTATATTACTCTCCACTATAGTGAGCGGGCTTAACATTACAATGGTGGGCCCCTCTCTGGGCTCCAGTGCAGCCGAACCGGTATGCCTGTCATTGTATATTTCTCCATTATTCCACCTATTCCCGATACTTGTTCTTTATCATTTACCTCCCTGTTCCATAGCTGTTCTCTATCAAATATAAGCTCTCTATTTCCTCGCAGATCCCCCTACCTTACAGTAGGCTTAGTATTCCCAGGACCATGGTGCGGCGCTCATCACTTACACGTTTTTCATCGCCATTTCCAGCAGAATAATAATCCCTGAAATGTGTGAAGCGATGTGTTGAGCCTCTCCCCTCGGAGGATGCTCTCCTGATAGCTTCCCCATCATGTGTGGTTATTTAGAGAAAGTGTTCCTGCACCTTCCTCCTCTACGGTGGACGGTTTTATGCATTTTTGTTGGTTTGAGGTCTATTTTTATCCAGGATCCCGATGAAGCCCGCAGTGTTCAAGGCCCCTGGAGGCGCCTGCAACCATTAAATTCTCATCATAACTTTGGTGGAGTATATGGGATATTGAGAATAAAAATAACTGTGTTTATGTATCCCATCTCTGAGGACAAAGGAAATAACCTGCAGCTATTTTCCCAAATCGACCAAACATGTTCACATCAATCTCCTACATCTATGAATTACAGTTATTGCCCTAATATATGACATGTCAGTCAGTGTTAGTGCAGGTTCTAAAGCTGGGGTCAGTGCTCTCTGCTGCCACCTCTGTCCATGTCAGGAACTGTCCAGAGAAGGAGAGGTTTTCTATGGGGATTTTCTACTGCTCTGCAGTAGGGCATAGGGAATGATTTGGAGTCAGAATATTTACAGCCCATGCATTCTACCTCTCTCCTGCACACAGCACATGCTAAGCCCCGATCACACTTTTAGTAATTTGCCCTGATCTGTTACCAGAGACAGATTTCCCCTTGACAACAGGCAGCGAACAACAGTTTGCAGGGAAGTGAGACACCTAGTGGCCAAAACTTGGTTAAGAAGAAATTTATATTAAATGAATTGATTTACAAATATATTAGAAATCACAATGGATATCACATAAAGGGAAGTGACTCAAAACAACATACATGTATCAAAAAAACACAGCAATTGCTGAGCTCAGGGAGATCAGCGACAAAAAATTAAATGGAGTACTCACTAAAGAGTCTTCATTGATACACTGCCCCCGAAACGGCTGTCTGTGGATGGATGCCTGCCTTGGTAAACCCTTGTCATGTCGGCATACTCGCCACAGAGTAAGGGGCCTATTCCACGGAGCGATAATCGGCCAAATCAGCCTGTTTCGGCCGATTATCGCTAGAGATGAGCGAACTGTTCGGATTTTGGGTCCGAAAGCAGTTCGCTCTCTTATTATGCCTGCGATCCCGGCCGCATAGTTCTGCTCCCGGGAATATGCGGCCAGGATATTCCAGGGAATTCACCATGGGATATACTGGCCGCATATTCGCTGGATTGCAGCTATGCAACCGGGATCTCAGGGGATTCAGGGGATCTACATGGGATTGAAAAACAATGGAACCCCACAGCATGCTTTCCATGATCAATATCTGGAAGGATTGCTGCACTCCTCACCCACTGACCTAAATGTGGGAAGCGTAAGCTCAGTGAAAAAACAACAGGTAATATCTGCTCGCAGTTTTTCGGTGACCCAGTTCCCACAGAGACAACACTTGGAACTTCCTATGAAAAGTTTAAGAATAACTTTTGCTGTGTTGGGCCAGATTGTAGGGAAGGCTACGGGGTCTCCACCGCCGGGCGACTCTCAACTTTCTCTAATGCTTCCCAAAAAAAAAAAAAAAAAAGGTTCAGTTTCTAAGTACAAAAGTTTTAGTATAATAAAGTTTTTACTGCTACAGACTGTAGTTCTGAGAATTGGAAATTACTAGATTTGTAGATGGTCCTGATGACTATAGCAGCATCCATTCATGTGACTAGCTAAAAATTTACAGTGTGCCCGTCTCGACAAGCATTTTTATTGCCCAAATAATCTAAAATAAAATGAAGAAACTGCGTAAATTGGCAGCTTCTATGTGTTTCCATGGCAGCAGACTACAAACAAACACTGTGTAGTCAGATCCTACCATTATACTCACTTCCATCTGCTCCTTTCTGGCCTATAGTTAGGGCTCGTTCCCACTGAGCAAAAGCAGCTGAATTTCTGCGCTGAATCAGCGCTGAAATTTCAGCCGTTAAAATAGGTGCAGAGCTAATTTCCATTGTGTTGAATGGAAATTCTGCTCTGCAGTTCACACAGTGGAATTTCCGCACTGAACTAATCCGCTTTCCGCCAGAAGAATGAACATGTTCATTCTTCCGCTAGCGGAAGCCTATACAAGTCAATGGGGCTCTGATTTTCTGTTTCAGCGAAGATTCAGCGCGGATTCAGCGCGGAATACAAGCGTAATACAAGCGGAAATTACTCGCTGAATCAGCGCGGAAATGGGGAAAAGGGGGGGGAGGAGGATTCTAGTATATGTTCTGGTATAGTCTAGTTTACTCACCAAATACTCGCTGAATTTCAGCGCTGAATGCATGCGGATTCAGCGCGGATTCCTCGAGTATTCCGCGCTGAATTTGTCAAGAGCTGATTACGAGCTGAACACTTTCCTAGCAGAATACGCAGGGATTCTGCTTGCATTCTGCTTATATTCTGCTCGGAATTCAGCGTCAGTTGATTTCAGGCGGAAATATTTCCTTGCGTAATCCGCTCCTTTTGCTCTGTGTGAACGTAGCCTTACATTTTCCAGGTTATATGTGCAGGGTTGTCATGATTGGGCTGCATGAGAATTGGAGATTTTGCTTGCAGCTTGTGCAGACTGGAGCTTCTCTCGCAAAATACAGTGAATACAGAAACACTGGGGGGGGATTTACAAAGACCGGCGTACAAGTACACCGGTCTTATATTAGGCCCTGCCCCCTTTTCCCTGGCAGGATACACTAAGAGGCGCACACCCCTTAGCGAATCCGGCCGGCCAGGCACCTGAATCTGCACCCGGCATACAAAATCTACAGAATCTGTAGATTTTGATCATGATTTAGGCTATGTTCACACTACGTAAAAGAAGGGCTGTTGTTGTTGATGGCAACAACAGCCGTACTTTTTGCGCGATGGAACAATGCCTTACTTTCAATGGGATCCTGGCCGGAGCATATACACATCGTATGCACTCTGGCCGGGATTCCGTACGGGGCCGGAAATAACTGACATGTCAGCTTTCTGCGGCCGCAATTCAATGAATTGCGGCTGTAGGAAACCCTGTCAGTTCACACTATGAAGCAAGCGGCTCCGGCTGCTTGCTTCATAATGTGCAGGGGAAAGCTCTGATGCGGGAGTGCGCTGATGCGCCCGCATCAGAGCTCTGCGGCCGGACAGATGATCCGGGCAAAGACCGGCCTTTCCGTGACCCGGCCGGGGTCACGGAACGGGCAGTCTCTCACGCTTTGTGAACATAGCCTTACCCTGTGAGCAGGCGTAAATCATTATAAATGAGGTGCGGGAGGAGGCCACGCCTCCTTCTCACCTTATCACGCCCCTGCAAGCTCCCCCAGCCTGCCCATCAGGCGAGTGGGGCGTACGCTTTGTAAATCCCCCCCACTGTGTTCATTGGCCTCTTAAAGGGGCACACACTCCCTCTTGTGGCCGCACGCAGCATTACACCTCCAGCCACAAGTGCCACCCCCCCCTCCCCCCCATACACACACTCGTGTGTATGGGGGGGAGGTCTGGGAGGATGGAGTGATGCAGAACTGCTTCACCCCCTGGGTCATGTGAGTATGTGGGGTGGGGGGTACAGGATTTATGGGACCCGTACCGTTTCTTGCTATGGGGCCCCATGAGCGGAAGTGCTGAACTGTTCGGGTTCGGCAACATTCTCCAAACCCAGTCTCCATGTACAGTCATGGCCAAAAGTTTTGAGAATGACACAAATATTATATTTTCCCATGATCTGCTGCCCTCTGGTTTTTATGTGTGTTTGTCAGATGTTTTTATCACACACAGAAATATAATTGCAATCATATTATGAGTAACAAAAGCTTATATTGACAGAATGAGTTAATGCAGCAAGTCAATATTTGCAGTGTGGACCCTTCTTCTTCAGGACCTCTGCCATTCTCCCTGGCTGCTCTCAATCAACTTCTGGACCAAATCCTGACTGATAGCCGTCCATTCTTGCACAATCAATGCTTGCATTTTGTCAGAATTTGTTGGTTTTTGTTTGTTCACCCGTCTCTTGATGATTGACCACAAGTTCTCAATGGGATTAAGATATGAGGAGTTTTTAGGCCATGGACCCAAAATCTCTATGTTTTGTTCCCTGAGCCATTTAGTTATCACCTTTGCTTTATGGCAAGGTGCTCCATCATGCTGGAAAAGGCATTGTTGATCGCCAAACTGCTCTTGGACGGTTGGGAGAAGTTGCTCTTGGAGGACATTCTGGTACCATTCTTTATTCTTGGCTGTGTTTTTAGACAAGACTGTGAGAGAGACGATTCCCTTGGCTGAGAAGCAACCCCACACATGAATGGTTTCAGGATGCTTTACAGTTGGCATGAGACAAGACTGGTGGTAGCGCTCACCTCGTCTTCTCCGAATAAGCTGTTTTCCAGATGTCCCAAACAATCGGAAAGGGGATTCATCAGAGAAAATGGCTTTACCCCAGTCCTCAGCAGTCCACTCCCTGTACCTTTTGCAGAATATCAGTCTGTCCCTGATGTTTTTTCTGGAGAGAAGTGGCTTCTTTGCTGCCCTCCTTGAGACCAGGCCTTGCTCCAAGAGTCTCCGCCTCACAGTGCGTGCAGATGCACTCACACCTGCCTGCTGCCATTCCTGAGCAAGCTCTGCACTGCTGGTAGCCCGATCCCGCAGCTAAAAATGGCGAAACAGAAAAAACACAGGGCAGAGCGCCTCATAGGGTGACACTGTATATTCAAAAGTACTGTGGCAATGAAGTAGCACACAGGTTTAAGCTCACCTGATGTGGTTGTGAGAAGCCACAACCACTATAACAGCATGTAAATGGTATAATGTACACTTGGCCGCTGCAGGAGACTCTCAGCCGCAGAACTCTCGGGTATGCGTAGTCATATGTAGAATCCAAATGAAAAAGGGAGATATGTCCCCGCGCAGACCATAAGTATAGAAGCAAATTTTATGTATATTTTGTGTATATCCACAGGTAACGCGTTTCGAGAGCGCTGGGCTCTCTTTTTCAAACCTCCAGGACACTTAAAACATGGTACACATCGAGATATGCTAGCATTGCTCTGGGCTTCCACGTTGGTGTAGGACCTTTGCACATGTGCACTCCAATCAGCAGCTGAAACACTTTTAAGAGACGGTCCTGGCGCTTGCTGGTCTTTCTTGGGCGCCCTGGAGCCTCTTTGGCAACAATGGAACCTCTCTCCTTGAAGTTCTTGATGATGCGATAGATTGTTGACTGAGGTGCAATCTTTCTAGCTGCGATACTCTTCCCTGTTAGGCCATTTTTGTGCAGTGCAATGATGACTGCACGTGTTTCTTTAGAGATAACCATGGTTAACAGAAGAGAAACAATGATGCCAAGCACCAGCCTCCTTTTAAAGTGTCCAGTCGTGTCATTCTTACTTAATCATGACAGATTGATCTCCAGCCCTGTCCTCATCAACACCCACACCTGTGTTAATGGAGCAATCACTGAAACGATGTTAGCTGGTCCTTTTAAGGCAGGGCTGCAATGATGTTAAAATGTGTTTGGGGGGATAAAGTTAATTTTCTAGGCAAATATTGACTTTGCAAGTAATTGCTGTTAAGCTGATCACTCCTTATAACATTCTGGAGTATAAGCAAATTGACATTTTAAAAACTGAAGCAGTAGACTTTGTAAAAATTAATCTTTGTATCATTCTCAAAACTTATGGCCATGACTGTATATAGCTGATAGGGCAGCATACAACTTCTCCAGCCTTCGGGAGTCAAATACCGACCCCGATCAGTTTGCCAAGTCCACCCAACACTAGTCACAACTAATATCACCATTACAAGTCTTACAGTCTAAATGAGACGCTGCTACAATGTAAAAAATACTCATTAGTCTCAGAGAACAGACTGACCCATAGTGTTTTGGTCCATGGGGACCCATTGACTCATCACACTCTGACTCATTGGCTGGGGAGAGACATTCGCTTCTCGATAATTACTTTGGTGTGAGGTGTAGATTGTGACCTTTCTAATCTGAGAAAACAGAGTCTCATAGGTGGTCCTGGTGTGGGATGACTGTAAACAATGAGGAGGTGGCAGCTAAATGAGTTCCCGGACACCTGAGGGCCTCTCCGTATCAATGACACCATCTTCTTACCGAGTAGCTTTATTACACAGCTGTCAGGTCCTGGTATAGGAAATACGCGGATGAAATCCCATTCACTCACTGTGCAGGAGATGGGACGGTCACCAATAGAAATCTTATTAAAGGGAATCGTCACAAGTATTTCCCCCATACAAAGAGCCACAAACAAGTGGTAAAGTACTTTGCTTCTTTCTTGGCTACTAGAGGTCATGTGTATAGTGCTATGACTCTACAGCAAGATGGATACAAATCGCCTCCTAGAGCGTACATAGCTTAGAGGCATGTCAGTGTGGATATATGGAGCCCATGAGGATATGGGCCCATTGCCATTACTACTGGATGGAGAGAACCTGTGTAAAAACTGCACTGTCAAAAAAAAATGGAGAGAGAAGTTAGACCAAAAGTCATGAAAATAACATGTTAAAAAGGTACCGAAATGGTATGTCATCGTATAGTGTGGTATACTGGCAACACATTCATGGAGTTTTATGGGCCAAACATGGTCAACTAGTGACTGTGTTCGGTCTATGTCCCACAGCTATACATTATAAGCACACAACCATTTCCATATCTCCCATAGAGTTGTATAGTATGGCAGCCACTGGTCCATACAACTACTTTCTCGTAAGTTGGTTGGGTTCTCCAAAGTCAAATCGCCACTAATCTAACACTGTCTGATGTTACAAATGAAGAGGAGAGTTAATCTCTATGGGATCTGAGTAGGTAGCTGAGCATTGTATTAAATCCAAAGTAGTAGGAGAAAGCATGCCCTCACCCCGATGCTGCCGTTCATTCACTTGGCTTTATTTGCTTCCTGCGGCAATTGTGCGGAGGGACGAATGGGGATAGCTGAGCATTGTACTTGTCTACTGTATCTTCAGCACCTCCATAGACGTATGCATGTACAACTCACCAATTCATTCTTAATAAAGACTCTGGACCCCGTTCTCGAGGTGGCAGAGCTTCCCAGAAGTGGATAGGGCAATAAGTTATTTTAAAGGAGAAATTTGCTGAAATTACAAAACTACAGGGTAGGCAGGGATGGAAGGGACATAATAAAGGAGGTATACTTACCCGTTCCCGTGCTCCGCAGTGCTGTGTCAACAGGCTCCTGGACTCCCGGGAAATATCCTGCTCAGCCAATCAGTGACTGCAGTGGGGTCCTGTCCCAGTCACTGACTGGCTCAGCTGGGCATCTATCACCCAGGTCATGACACTACAGGAGAGAGAGGGAGGATCCGGGCAGGGGTTCAGGAGCAGGGTGCAGTGCTGCAGGGGCACCAGGACAGGTAAGTATATTTTCTTTATTATGCTCCCTCCCTAACCCCCTGCCAGTATTTTTATTTTTTTTTTGTCGCCAGACTTCTCCTTTAAGTCAGAATGCCCCTTTACCTGGATCCACCAACCCTCTAATGTGCACGGGGGCCTTTCCACTTCTTGACTTTCCAATCCTTCTTTATTCATAGTTACATAGTTACAGACCCTCAAGATTAATCTATAACCTTTCTGTGTTGGTCCTTATGAGGCAGATGCCAATTGCCCCATACTTGGGGTAAAATCCCTTACTGACTGTAAATATGGTAATCACAATAAATCTGTGGATCAAGGTCCCAGCTACATAAATCCATTACCTATAACCTGTCATATACTTTTGCTCTTGCTCTTACTGTAAAGAATCCCCACTGTTCTGACTGTGAGCAAAGGGATGGGCAACTGAAATTCCCAATACCTGATCCTCTTCCACTTTCTCAGTAGGTCTCCATGCACCTGCTAAGAGGGAGAGGTCACTCCTAAAGAACGGAAGGGCTGCTGGTAAATACTGATACATTTTGTAACAGTTATTTAAATTATATTTCAAAATTTTCAATTTAAAGGGATTTTTTATTTAAACGGTCAGATCTTAAAGTGAAACAGTCAGTGTCTCCATTACCCTATAAACATGGCGGACACGTGTTCCTTTGTTCTTTCCGCCCCGTTGAGGTGTGTTAATGAGCGGCTGAGATGATGGGCGGGGGAGGGGACGTGGAAACGATTCTCTCTCATGTCTTTGTGATTTATCCCAGGGTGAAATCCTCTAATGACCCCTGATCCTCATCCAGTCATCCAGCCTCCAGTCATCTCACATCTGACCAGACGCGGCTCGGATACATCGTCACTAATTGGCTTCTCGGCTGCGATTCTGTAAAAATCGTGAAATTGTAAATTGTTCAGATTAAAGCTTAATCTGAAATACAATGTAACACTGTCGCCTGTTTGCCTTTTAATGCCATGAGTTTTCTCTCTCCGCTCTCTAAATCTATGAGGCTTACGAGAGATCCACTTCACTTTCTAGATAATTGTCAGGACGTATTATGGCATAGAGCTGGGGGATCGCTGAGCTTGTCTAAGATTGGGTGGATCAAGAGTGACCCCTAAAGGAAATCACTGGTACTGCAAGAACACAAAGCTCCTGGTCAGTAGAGTGTTGTCACCGTTTTAGAGCAATTTTCAAACTTTCAGTGGTATTTCATTGTATCCACCGAGTGTGAACACTGCCTAACAGGGCTCTCCGACCTTCAATGGTGATTTATGGTACTGCTTGCCTAAAGGTATGCTATGGGACCCTTATAAATGTATGCTATGGGGCCCTAATAAATGTATGCTATGGGGCCCTAATAAATGTATGCTATGGGGCCCTAATAAATGTATGCTATGGGGCCCTAATAAATGTATGCTATGGGGCCCTAATAAATGTATACTATGGGGCCCTATTAAAGGTATGATATAGAGCCCTTATAAATGTATGCTATAGGGCCCTATTAAAGGTATGATATGGGGCCCAATTAAAGATATGCTATGGGGCCCTATTAAAGGTATGCTATGGGGCCCTATTAAAGGTATGCTATGGGGCCCTATTAAAGGTATGCTATGGGGCCCTATTAAAGGAATGCTATGGGACCCTATAAAAGGTATGATATGGGGCCCTAATAAATGTATGCTATGGGGCCTTATTAAAGGTATGCTATGGGGCCCTAATAAAGGTATGCTATGGGGCCCTATTAAAGGAATGCTATGGGACCCTATAAAAGGTATGATATGGGGCCCTAATAAATGTATGCTATGGGGCCTTATTAAAGGTATGCTATGGGGCCCTAATAAATGTATGCTATGGGGCCCTATTAAAGGAATGCTATGGGACCCTATAAAAGGTATGATATGGGGCCCTAATAAATGTATGCTATGGGGCCCTATAAAAGGTATGATATGGGGCCCTATTAAAGGTATGATACGGGGCCCTATAAAAGGTATGATACGGGGCCCTATTAAAGGTATGATATGGGGCCCTATTAAATGTATGCTATGGGGCCCTATTAAAAATATGCTATGGGGCCCTATCAGTCAGAGTTAGGGCACAGGATAGCAGGAATAAGTCCATGAATGGCAGCATGGTACAGATGTCGTTTGACAGAGACAACTCTATCCAGGTCCTGACATGAATCAATCCATTAAAGGGGTAATCTGGTGAAAATCTTTCAAATCAACTGGTTTCAGAAAGCTGTATAGATTTATAATTTACTTTTATTTAAAAATCTCTAGTCTTACAGTACTTTTCAGCTGCTGTATGTCCTACAGGAAGTGGTGTATTCTTTCCAGTCTGACCCAGTGCTCTCTGCTACCACCTGTGTCCATGTCAGGAACTGTCCAGAGCAGGAGAGATTTTCTATGGGGTTTGCTACTGCTCTGGACAGTTCCTGACATGGACAGAGGTGGCAGCAGAGAGCACTGTATCAGACTGGAAATAATACACCCCATCCTGCAGGACATACAGTAGCTGATAAGTACTGGAAGACTTGAGATTTTTTTTTAAATCAGATAATTTTTATTAACACGTTCATTGCAGTGCAGTCCCATAGTCAATACGCATCAGGTATACAATTTTTGGACAGCCTATCAGTTCGGATACATATCGAATTGAAATATACAACATACAATATCTAATGCATAATATATATGGGACAGGCAATGAGCTACATCTGCAATGTAACCACCATTTTCTACATTTTCCTACTAATCAAACCAGACAAAACTTTAAACAAAGAACATAAGTAACTCCCCCCTCTCCACATGTATGTGATGATATTATCGAATATATCACATCCCACAGATCGCTCGACACCCCGTGTCGGTATTGCGAGATGTCAGATATGGAAACAACATGTATAGTGGAAAAACAGGAAAAACACAGAAAACAAATTCCCAAACATAAAATTGCTATGGGTCTCACTGTATGTCATGTAATAACTATCTATACTCCCTACAAGGGGGTTCCAAGCCTCTTTGCATACCTGTAAGAAACCTCCTTTAAGGGTGCCTTTACACACATCGGATCCGCAGCAGATTTCACGCTGCGGATCCAGTGTCAGTGCATCCCTATGAAAACACAAACTCGCAGCAGGATGTCAATCCCGCTGCGAGTATGTATTTTCATAGGGGTGTAAGTTAACCCCCCAGCGGCTGGTGCATACATGGCCTGCTCCCCACTCCGGCTTGATTCAGGGGTTCGCAGGACGTCCCACTCAGCCAATCAGTGGCGGGGCAGCGCACTGATTGGCTGAGCAGGACGAGCACACATCTCTGCTAAAGGTCATTGAAGGGAAACCTTTATTGCAGATAAAAATGTGCCCTGGTCATGTGATGCTCACACAGGTGCAGGGTTCCTTACATTACCGTTATCAGAGACCCTTTAAGGATAACCCATTACTACTTAAAGGGATATTATAGAAAGAAAAGTGTGAACACACATAGTGTGAATGTGTCCAGCATCTGGAGGAAGAAGGGAAGACGCTCACAACCCAGTGATTTGTTGTTCTAAGAGCTGCAGGATCGAATTATAATGCCAGCAGGAGCTTCCGCCATCACTAGGGAATACGCTAACACCTGGAAACACTTTAAACCTTTAATTCACAACAGTACTAGGACAATAGCTACAAAGGTTGTTGAGGAGGTAATTCACACACAGCAGTTTCTTTCTCACCCATAGAGCTGTATGGAGCTGCAGAGTACAAGTATGGAGTCCACCCCATATAACTGGCTTCCAGAAAAGTCCAGACCTGAATAGAGGACCACAAAGCCCTGAATTGCTGACAGGTCCTTAATTAAAAGTTACCCTCTCGGACTAGTAGAAATGATAGCGGTCTTCTCACCTATAGACGAATCTTAGTTACCTCATCTCACCCCTTCTGCCCCTCAGTGTCGGGTTTCCGTCCTAATGGGTTAGTACAAGTCCAAGGACTCCTCTAGAGCTGACATGTACTGTCCATCCTTCTCAGCTGAGCGTAAGTCAGTAGAGAGCGGACAACTTGCACTGTGCTCTACTGCAGGTACAGCCTTAATGTTCCTCTCCTTTCTTTAGGTGGTTGACGAACCTAAACCTAGAAAAATCCATGGCGTAGGCAAGGGGTGAGACTCCCTTCTCTCCATCTTTACTGGGGGTGAGGTTTAGCAACCCATGGAAGTTGAGTCACTAGCTCTGGAGAAAAAGCTAAGCATGTCCTGCCTGTCCTGAAGCCAGGCACCAACTAACTAAAACTAAAGAGAAGTCAAGACTATAGAGGGAAGTGTGTGTGTAGCTGACCCTGTGTTGACTGCAGCTCTGCTGTGAAGGAGTGTGACACCTAGTGGTTGGAGTAAGGTAGAGCAGCCACCTGTCCTAACTGTGACACTGAATAGAAACACTTTTGCTGAGGTGTAAGAGAAGAATAAAACATGTAGTGGGATACTACACAAACACTTTGCAGGTATTGTTACATGTGTCACACATCACTACACTACCAGTGATCACTACCCTTATAAATGGAGCACCAGGTGTAATGGTAGTATGAGCATGAATAAGATCACCAATGCATTGACTCTTGTCTATATTCTTGGAGAAGCTATAAAAATGGAAGAATGGAACGGTGTGTGTGTGTGTTTGGGGGGAAAGGTGATGGGGCGGTGTGTGTGTGAAAGGTGATGGGACGGTGTGTGTTGGGGGGGGTGATTGGACAGTGTGGGGGGGGCACTATTTCAGTTTTCACCTCAGGCAGCAGAACACTTAGAATCGGTCCTGGCTGGTACTCAAGGAATCTCGGTAAACTCTTGGCCAGACTTGCCCCCATGCATCTCTGGGTAGACTTTGGAAACTAAAGGCCCTATTACATGAAACAATAACTTGTCCATTGCAGCCGCTAATTGTTTGGTGTAATAGCTCATGCTGAAAGACAACTCTCCACATGCACATGTATGGAAGAATTTACAAAAAAATCTGTATAACTTTCTGACACCAGTTAAGATCAAAAACATTTTTTGCCGGAGTGCCCCTTTAATTTGTTTTAATATATTATATACCTCTTTAATAACATTTGACCCTACAAATCTTCCGTGTGAGGAACTGTACAGAGCAGGAGAGGTTTTCTATGGGGATTTGCTACTGCTCTGGACAGTTCCTGACATGGACAGAGGTGGCAGCAGAGAGCACGGTGTCAGACTGGAAAGAATACACCACTTCCTGCAGGACATACAACAGCTGATAAGTACTGGAAGACTGGAGATTTTTAAATAGAAGTAAATTATAAATCTATATAACTTTCTGAAACCAATTGATTTGAAAATATAACATTTCACTGAAGTACCCCATTAAGCTCCAGCTTGGAAACATGTCACGTTATTAAACTGCACTGCAATATTCCTTATATTACTGTATAATTAGAAATAGAGTTTCCAAGGAATTTTTTGTCACAATTCAAGCCACTCCACCTCAATACTTCTCCATCTGGGATAGTAAATCTGCTCCATAGTGTCCATAGTCCCTAAGAAGCATCCCCTGCGGCTTCACCTTCCCCAGCTCTGCGTCATTCATAGGACTTTTCCTATACACAAATATATAAATGGATTTTCAAGATATCTTATACATGTCAAGATGATAGTGATGCTTGTACATATTATTCTCCATGTATAACATGGTCAGGGTCTGTGATCTGGTGGTAATTACCCCATTTGCCCTGTCCATAAATCTGCCCTGCATAGGGCTACATTGATGCTTGACGTCCCCTTATGCTGGATACCATTGTGCTTCCTCATATATCACATTCATTCACCAGATACAAATAAACTGCACAGTTATTGTTAAGTAACAGCAAAACAAACGCTGGATCCAAGAAATCCTCACAAGGGTGATAAATTTGTGACATAAGAACATAACACGTGTTCTCCGACTCCCACACATTGTAAACAGCTACATTAGAGCGGGATCCTGACTCCTCGGGAAGTATCGGCTCTCAGTCTCCATGATCCGAGCAGAAACAAGCAAATGCTGAGTCAAAAACATAAGAGGCGTCCAAAGTCATTGCTGGCAAGAGGTGGCGCTGGCCGTGTGATGGGTATCCGTGTGTCGCCATTCACTACAATAGCAAACTTGTTATGGATAGATGGATGTGTTTTGTGTGGGTGAAA
This sequence comes from Dendropsophus ebraccatus, assembly GCF_027789765.1. Taxonomy (NCBI): domain Eukaryota; kingdom Metazoa; phylum Chordata; class Amphibia; order Anura; family Hylidae; genus Dendropsophus; species Dendropsophus ebraccatus. The sequence goes on along the minus strand of NC_091455.1, from coordinate 20,548,955 downwards.
GGGCTGGGGCCACTGTGCAAGTTCTAGGTGTGGGTCCAAAAATATCCGGGGCCAAGAGGGAAGTCGCAAAAATGACATTCATACAAAATATATTGTGTAACGTTTATGTATCCCAAGTGGTCAGATATACGGCATCTAATAGCACATGGCGTGATTGTTTTGTGCAGGATTCATCCCAGATCACAGGGGGAAAAAAAACCTCTCAGAACTGTGTACAGACGGTCCCGTTCTTCCACAGCAAACTCCCCCTCCATGTCTCTATGGTCCTCGCTGTGTGCACTGGGGGCAGCCATGCTGAAGGAGAAAAGGGCCAAACCTAAACGGTTCTTACAAAGCTGGAAATGTCCACTATGTCTTGATGGCTGAAGCAGTGGTGTAGCTACCATAGAGGCAGGAAAGGCAGTTTCTATGGGGCCCGTGGGGGAGAGGGGCCCAGGAATGCACAGGGAAGATAAGTCTCCTGTGTCCTTCTGCTTAACTCCTTATGTACTGCAGTGTGTAAGTGACCCAGTGTTCACTTACATGCTGCAATGTGGTGTCCCACCACGGGTGTTCCTACTTAGAACACCCCTCGCAAAAGCCTGGTACTTCTAAAGTGAAGTGATGATATAGTATTGTATAAGTTTTGCCACTAGATGTCAGTAGTATGTATATTTATGTATATATGTTGCACAGCTGTAGTCATGTAAGGGTTACTGTATTGTATGGTTCTGAGAGAGACTCTTTCCTTCTACCTATCTCTATCCTCCTTTCTTCTCGCGTTCTTTTCTCCACCACTCACAGGCGCTGTTACATACACCCTGTAGGAAGTTGTCACATGGGGAGAGGAAGTGTAGACCCACACGTAGAGAGTTCTTCATTGTTTGTCAGAGGAGCAAGACACACAGATCAGGCATCCCTGCTGAGTAAGCCAGGAGCCTGGCTCTGCAAGGTTCCCTGTCCAGGACAGACCACCTGTAGTGTACAGACACTTATGGAGAACACAGAGACTTTCTTGTATGCAGCACTTATCCTCAAGATGCAGTGCTAAACACCTACAGAGAGGACAGGTCAGGGATCACCCCAACCCACTCTGTGAACATCTCAACACAGTACAGGACTGTATCCTAAAGCAGGAACTGATCCAGATAGAGCAAAGCACCCAAAAGCCTATGTACTCTATCTCGCAGCACAGGTGACACCGGATAACTTCGGACACTTAGCTTAACAGTAATGAAGACTGGGGCTTGTGTCACCCTGTTAGGACGAGTAATTCGACACTGCAGGGCAAAAGGTGCTATAGCTTCAAAGGTCAAAAACACTGGCACAAGTGTTCTTCTTCTTTGAAGTATTCTTCTCAAGTATTATTCTTCTTCTAAAGTTCTGGCAGAGCACAATACTACATTGGGTTGGGACTTTCATGACCTACTCCTCTCCACTCCTCTGAACTCTCTCTACTTTTCTCAGCACACAACCAAGTCAGCACTGCTATGCTACTATACTCTACCTCAACAACTCTCAGGACAGATCTGGTGAAGTCAAGTGTGTATCAGTCACGTATAAGTCATCTGTATTCTAAAAGATTTCTCAGTAAAGAAACTGTTTATTTATTCTGTTGGGACTCATTGGTTATCATTATATATATATTGGTTATCGGTTATCATTGCACCAGCACCTACACACATTAACCAAACCCGGACTCCTCCATCAGACCCCAAATAGATAAGTGTGATCCATCACTACACAGAACACATCTCCTCTGCTTGAGTCCAGTACTATTGGCTTTACACCCCTCCATCTGACGCTTAGCATTGTGCTTGGTGATGTGAGGTTTGCATGCAGCTGCTCAGCCATGAAGCTCCTGAAGGGCACAGTCTTTGTGCTGATACCAGGTTAGGTTTGGTCTGTAACTTTACATGGTCTTCACTTTATGGCTGAGTTACTGTGGTTTCTGAATACTTCCATGTCTCTATAACACATCACTGCTGATGGGGAAGATGCAGAGGGGTGGAAATGTCAGGATCTGACTTGTTGAGGTTATGGCTTCTATTACAGCACCGCTCGGGTATCAGTGAGCTCTATAGAATGACCCATAGCCTAGAGCATCCGTGTCCTAGGCCTGCAGCACCTCTCTCCCTGCCCCACCTCTGGGCTGGATGGAGGCGGGGAGAGAGATGCTGCAGGCCAAGGACATGGATGCTTTAGGCCCCGCCTCTTTGACTCCCCACCTGCAATAAAATTAGTTTTTTGCAAAAATACCAGTCCCAGGAGAAAGGCCAACCCCGGACCGGACATTGCTTGATGAAGTGTACAAATCAGTACCGGCAGTTTGGGGTGGGTACCGGCTGATACAGATTTGCATCTATTAAAAACCAATTTTTTTTATAAATTTTTTTGTTACTACGAATACCTAAATTAGGTACTACTCCATGGTGCCTTAGTTCGCCACCTACCACTTGGCCCGCCCTGCTGATTTTTGATGAATAAGGTGCCTTATATAATGTTCTATTGCCGCGTTTCACTTTTTAATTCTGAACATTATACATTATTACGGGTTGTCTCACAGAAGAACCACAGAACAGAAGACAGAGGAAAGGGGGAGCGGATGATTTTACAGCTCAGCTCGCTGTGTACAATTAGTGATATACAATGTATAGCTGAAATATTAATGGGAAGCATCTGTGAGGGACGTGTTGGCCTCAGCATCTTGACCGCAGCTGTTCCCGCTTCCACACTCTCCTAATATACAAATATTGCGAATCATTTACTGTAACAAGATGTCATCTCCCCCCATACATCACACAAAGCAGCCAGCAAATGAATACCAGTAGTGGAAGAGATACCGAAAAGCAGACACTCAGAAGTGGTCCTATGTGTGAATGAGAATCGTGTAAAGTGAGCGCTGCTTAAAGTGATCTTAACCCCATATGTCGTTACATCCTGTATTATACTCCAGAGCTGCACTCACTATTCTGCTGGTGGGGTCACTGTGTACATATATTACATTACTTATCCTTTACTGATCCTGAGTTACATCCTGTATTATACTCCAGAGCTGTACTCACTATTCTGCTGGTGGGGTCACTGTGTACATACATTACTGATCATGTACTGATCCTGAGTTATATCCTGTATTATACTCCAGAGCTGCAGTCACTATTCTGCTGGTGACGTCACTGTGTACATACATTACATTACTTATCCTGTACTGATCCTGAGTTACATCCTGTATTATACCACCGGAGTTCAGATGAATAGAGAGGAGTGTGTCGAGAGAGTCTCAACCCAGTTTAGTAGTGTGCTCTGCCAGAACGTTAGTAGAAGAGATACTTGAAGAAGAAATACTTGAAATAATAAGAATATTTTTTGATCTTTGTCGCAATAGACCACCCTATGCACTGCAGTGTTGGGGTACCCGTCCTACGAGGGTGACACAAGCCCCAGTCCTGGTTACCTTAGTTGAGCAAAGTGTCCAAGTGTGTCCAAGTGTCACCTGCGCTGCGAGATAAAGCAAAGCAGCCAAGGGCCTATGTACTCTATCTAGATCAGTTCCTCTGCTTAGGATACTGGATTGATCACTGTGTACATACATTACATTACTTATCCTGTACTGTTCCTGAGTTACATCCTGCATTATACTTCAGAGCTGCACTCACTATTCTGCTGGTGGGGTCACTGTGTACATACATTACATTACTGATCCTGTACTGATCCTGAGTTACATCCGGCATTATACTTCAGAGCTGCACTCACTATTCTGCTTCAAAAAACATATATATATATATATATATATATATATACACAGGGGTGATTCTAGCCTCTCTGCTGCCCGAGGCGAACTATAGAATGACGCCCCCCCCCCCCGTCCCCCCGTCAATCCGCCCACATTATAATCCACTACTGCCCCCCCCCCCCCCACTGCTGTCCCCAATAAACATAATGTTTGGTCCCTTGCTGCACAGAGGATGTCAGGAGAGGAGGGGGCTAATCCTATAGGAGAGGTCCCAGCAGCACAGAGGATGTCAGGAGATGAGGGTGCTAATCCTATAGGAGAGGTCCCAGCAGCACAGAGGATGTCAGGAGAGGAGGGTGCTAATCCTATAGGAGAGGTCCCAGCAGCACAGAGGATGTCACGAGAGGAGGGGGCTAATCCTATAGGAGAGGTCCCAGCAGCACAGAGGATGTCAGGAGATGAGGGTGCTAATCCTATAGGAGAGGTCCCAGCAGCACAGAGGATGTCAGGAGAGGAGGGTGCTAATCCTATAGGAGAAGTCCCAGCAGCACAGAGGATGTCAGGAGAGGAGGGTGCTGATCTTTTAGGAGATGGTCCCCCTCTTCCCCCCTTATAGATGGTCCCCCTCTTCCCCCCTTATAGATGGTCCCCCTCTTCCCCCCTTATAGATGGTCCCCCTCTTCCCCCCCTTATAGATGGTCCCCTCTCCCTTATAGATGGTCCCCCTCTCCCCCCCTTATAGATGGTCCCCCTCTCCCCCCCTTATAGATGGTCCCCCTCTCCCCCCTCCCTTATAGATGGTCCCCCTCTCCCCCCTCCCTTATAGATGGTCCCCCTCTTTCCCCTCCCTTATCGATGGTCCCCCTCTTCCCCCCTTATAGATGGTCCCCCTCTTCCCCCCCCCCCCTTATAGTTGGTCCCCCTCTTCCCTCTCTCCCCCCCTTATAGATGGTCCCCCTCTCCCCCCCCCTTATAGATGGTCCCCCTCTCCCCCCCCCCCCTTATAGATGGTCCCCCTCTCCCCCCCCCCCCCTTATAGATGGTCCCCCTCTTCCCTCTCTCCCCCTCCCTTATAGATGGTCCCCTTTCCCTTATAGATGGTCCCCCTCCCCCCCTTATACATGGTCCCCCTCTCCCCCCTCCCTTATAGATGCCCCCTTATAGATGGTCCCCCTCTTTCCCCCTCCCTTATAGATGGTCCCCCTCTCCCCCTTATACATGGTCCCCCTCTTCCCCCCCCTTATAGACGGTCCCCCTCCCGCCCCTCCCTTATAGATGGTCCCCCCCTTATAGATGGTCCCCCTCTTTCCCCCCTCCCTTATAGATGCCCCCCCCCTTATAGATGGTCCCCCTCTTTCCCCCCTCCCTTATAGATGGCCCCCTTCCCCCCCTACCTTATAGATGGTCCCCCTCTTCCCTCTCCCCCTCCCTTATAGATGATCCCCCCCCCTTATAGATCGTCCCCCTCTTTCCCCCCTCCCTTATAGATCGTCCCCCTCTTTCCCCCCTCCCTTATAGATGGCCCCCTTCCCCCCCCCTACCTTATAGATGGTCCCCCTCTCCCCCCCCCCTGCACAGCAGATAAAACAAAAACAAAAAACAGCACACAACTCACCTGCCCTCCGTTCCCCCGTCGAGCCTCTCTGGTCTGGTCCCGGCTGATGTGCGGCTGCCCGGGGTGTCCCGTCCTGTCCCCGGCAGCGCGCGCATCACAGAGCTCCCCGTGCGCCTGTGCCTGTGACTTCCGGCGCACGGGGAGCTCTCTGATGCGCGCGCTGCCGGGGACAGGACGGGACACCCCGGGCAGCCGCACATCAGCCGGGGGACTAAGGCTGCATTCCCACGTGGAATGCATGTACTGGAGCCCCCCCGCCCCCGGGAAGTATCTGTAATGAGATGCTGTGAGCGGGGGAGACTGTATTCATAAGCGCCGCGCTGTAGTATCAGCACCGCGCGGCTGATTTAGTACAGCGCGGCGCTTATGAATACAGTCTCCCCCGCTCACAGCATCTCATTACAGATACTGCCCGGGGGCGGGGGGGCTCCAGTACATGGTACAGTCAGGGCCGTTTTAATACATTGGTGGGCCCAGTGCACAGCCCTCAAGAGTGGGCCCCCCCTTACCTTTCTGCACATTGTATAATGTACTGAATTTGCCCCCACACTGTATCAAGAGCCCCAATACATACAGTAGTTACCTTATAACACTATTTCCACCATACAGTGATTACATATTACATAAAAACTGCACTAAACAAAACAGAAAGATATCACCATTGATACCATTACATAATACCGCCATACCATGACCCCTATCAGTACAACCCTATAACAGAGTGAAGTTACATCCAGTGACTCACCGGAGGCGTCTTCTCCGATCAGAGTCTGTCACCTTTTCTTTTTCTCTCCATTCAGCCTGGGCCACCTTGAAGTCTTCTCCTGGCTGTGAATCTTCTCTCCAGAATCTGCCAGACAAATATTTTAGGCTCCAACACATACAGTAGTTAGGTCCCTTGTACCCCTATACAGTAGTTACACCCCTCTGTACTCCTACATAGTTACACCCCTCTGTGCCTCCATAGTTTTAAGGTGTCCCTGTAGTATATAGACCCTCATGTGCTCCTCCAGTTATATACAGCCCTCCTGTGCGCTCCCCCATTAGTATATAGCCCCCCTGTGCACTCTCCCCAGTAGTATATAGCCCCCTGTGCTCACCCACAATAGTATATAGCCCCCCTGTGCTCTCCCCCCAATAGTATATAGCCCCCCTGTGCTCTCCCCAATAGTATATAGCCCCCCTATGCTCTCCCCCAATAGTATATAGCCCCCCTATGCTCTCCCACAATAGTATATAGCCCCCCTGTGCTCTCCCACAATAGTATATAGCCCCCCTGTGCTCTCCCACAATAGTATATAGCCCCCTGTGCTCTCCCCCAATAGTATATAGCCCCCCTGTGCTCTCCCACAATAGTATATAGCCCCCCTGTGCTCTCCCCCAATAGTATATAGCCCCCCTGTGCTCCCCCTCAATAGTATATAGCCCCCCTGTGCTCTCCATAATATATAGCCCCCTGTGCTCTCCCCCATAGTATATAGACCCCTGTGCTCCCCAATAGTATATAGCTCCCCTGTGCTCCCCAATAGTATATAGCCCCTGTGCTCCCCAATAGTATATAGCTAACCTGTGCTCCCCAATAGTATATAACCCCCTGTGCTCCCCCATAGTATATAGCCCCCTGTGCTCCCCCATAGTATATAGCCCCCTGTGCTCCCCAGTAGTATATAGCCCCCTGTGCTCCCCATAGTATATAGCTCCCCTGTGCTCCCCCATAGTATATAGCTCCCCTGTGCTCCCCCATAGTATATAGCCCCCTGTGCTCCCCCAAAGTATATAGCTCCCCTGTGCTCCCCCATAGTATATAGCTCCCCTGTGCTCCCCAATAGTATATAGCCCCCTGTGCTTCCCAATAGTATATAGCTCCCCTGTGCTCCCCAATAGTATATAGCTCCCCTGTGCTCCCCCATAGTGTATAGCCCCCTGTGCTCCCCCATAGTATATAGCTCCCCTGTGCTCCCCCATAGTATATAGCCCCCTGTGCTCCCCCATAGTATATAGCTCCCCTGTGCTCCCCCATAGTATATAGCCCCCTGTGCTCCCCCATAGTATATAGCCCCCTGTGCTCCCCCATAGTATATAGCCCCCTGTGCTCCCCCAAAGTATATAGCTCCCCTGTGCTCCCCCATAGTATATAGCTCCCCTGTGCTCCCCAATAGTATATAGCCCCCTGTGCTTCCCAATAGTATATAGCTCCCCTGTGCTCCCCAATAGTATATAGCTCCCCTGTGCTCCCCCATAGTGTATAGCCCCCTGTGCTCCCCCATAGTATATAGCTCCCCTGTGCTCCCCCATAGTATATAGCCCCCTGTGCTCCCCCATAGTATATAGCCCCCTGTGCTCCCCAATAGTATATAGCCCCCGTTCTCCCCCATAGTATATAGCCCCCTGTGCTCCCCAATAGTATATAGCCCCCGTTCTCCCCCATAGTATATAGCCCCCCTGTGCTCCCTGATAGTATATAGCTCCCCCATAGTATATAGCTCCCCTGTGCTCCCCCATAGTATATAGCCCCCCTGTGCTCCCCAATAGTATATAGCCCCCGTTCTCCCCCATAGTATATAGCTCCCCTGTGCTCCCCCACAGTATATAGCTCCCCTGTGCTCCCCCATAGTATATAGCCCCCCTGTGCTCCCCAATAGTATATAGCCCCCGTTCTCCCCCATAGTATATAGCCCCCTGTTCTCCCCCATAGTATATAGCCCCCTGTGCCCCCCCATAGTATATAGCTCCCCCTGCTATATAACATTGAAAAAAACAAACACTTTTACTCACCTGGGTCCACGCGTTCCTCTTCTCTTCCCTCCTGTGGCCGCACTTCCTGCGGTCACAAGAGGCTGCACTCCCCTTACCCTCGCGCCGACGCTCTAGTGACGTCGGGCGCTAGAGGGAGAGCGCGGCCTCTTGTGACCGCAGGAAGTGCGGCCACAAGAGTGACTGACAGGGAGGGAGCCAATGGCTCTCTCTCTGTCAGTGTCGCTGCTGCTGCAGCGCTGAAGCGCCGCAGCAGCAGCGGACGGGGGCAGCGGCGGACGGGGGGGCCCTGCAGGGGGCGCCATGGAGGGGTAAGTAGATTACCCATCCATGGCGCTCCCCCATGACAGGCTGGTGGCCGGAGCCCTGTGCGACCGCATTGGTCGCACATAGCAACGGCCGGCCTGCTCGGGGGGGTCCCCTTTAACCAGTGGGCCCGGTGCACGTGCACCATGTGCCCTCTGGTTAAAGCGGCCCTGGGTACAGTCAGTGGCGGATTATAATGTGGGCGGCCGCCCGAACCGCTCATATTATAATCTGCCACTGAATGCCGCCCCCATGAAGATAGCTGGTGGCGCCGCCTGAGGCAGACGACTCAGGTCGCCTCATCATTGCGGCGCCCCTGCATATATATATATATATATACAGTGGTACCTTGGTTTAAGAGTAACTTGGTTTAAGAGCATTTTGGTTTAAGAGCTCACAGTTTTTCAAAATTGTGGCTTGGTGTAGGAGCATTGCTTTGGTTTAAGAGCTCTTTGTACTGGGTGGGAGGGTGAGTGGAGGAGGGGCATGGCCTGCATAGCGGGGTCTACAGCACTGTACTGTGACCCAGGAAGTCTCCCTCACTTTCCAAATCATAGCAGATCCACTTCAGGCTGGGGCTTGCATCAGGGGACAGGACTGTGGAGATAATCTCTGCATAGCTGTAACCCCTCTCTCCCCGGACAGAGAGTGCTGCATGTATGTGCCCACATCTGTCCTGCTCATTCCTTCATGCTCCCTGCAGTCTCTGTCCACCCTTGTGTTTCCCATCCTCTCCATTACTGTACAGTAACTTATAATATCACAGATTCTGCTGTTTCTAAATCTTTGTTTCATCTGTTTTACATGTTATTCAGAATAATAAATCATTATTTTTGTGGTGTGGAACCAATTGTCTTCATTTCTATGATTTCTTATGGTAAATTTTGCTTTGGTTTAAGAGTGGATTTGGATTGCAAGCACGGCCCCAGAACGAATTATGCTCATAATCCAAGGCACCACTGTATATATATTTATTTATTTATTTTTTTGTCCATTTACAGTATTTGGAGCTCTGTATCTGCTCAGATCCATCTATTAAAATTAATTTAGCAGCAAAATTCATTGTGCCTAAAAGACAATAGGGGACATTTACTTTAAGCAGCAAAAAAATTGAAATCCTGCAGCCCTGTGACTCATAAGAAACTGATTCATTGATCCCATCCTCGCCATTCCCCACCGTAAAGTTTTATCACATGAACAGATGTTTTCAATCTGGCCCCATGCAGATAGAATAAAGCTCATACAGTAGAGGAGCTCCGCTCTGCGCTTACTGAAAATTTCCTTCATCCGAGAGGTGAACAGAACAATCAGCAAAGTATCCATGTTAAACAATTAGTCATCTCCCCGAGAACAAAGGTGCACAGTCCTGTAAGAGTCCGCTGCGGCGGTAAAACACATACAAATAACAACAACGCAGCCCAAAACTAATTTTTGGAATTTTTTTTTTCTTTTCCTATTTTGTTGCCAATCAACTGAGAAATCAACAGAAGTTTCTTTGGCTAAACAGATTGTTTGAAGCATATGGTCGGCTTTGTCTTCTGTGATATCAGCACTTAAGTACGTGGTGGACTATGGTCAGATCTTCCGAGCAGTGAAGACGAGATTGTTTTTCCGTCAGTGCGAGAAGGAGGCATTGTAATTGTGCTGATTGTCTGGAAAAGAGTCCGGAGCATTTACCGTAAATACACAAATAAGCTGGGTTGTGCTCTAATACCAGGGGTGGGGAACGTCTGGCCCTTCGGCTGTTGCAAAAATACAATTCCCCCAAGTGTAGTGTCCCAGCACAGGTGTGCCACTAAGTTTTTATACGCCTGGGCAAAGCAATTCTCTCAGGTTTCGCACAGAAGGGGATGAATGAGAGTGTTTTAAATCTTTTACCCACTAGATGTCGCTGTATTTTTTATTGTGTACTATGCCCAGCACAGCTGAAGGAGGAATGGGTTAACCGTTGTATGTCCCATGTTGTCCTTTTATCCTGTCACAGGTTCAGGCTCTCCCTCACTTTTTCACCTATCACCTCTCTTTTTGCACGGCCCCACCAATCACACACTTGTACCCCTGTAAAAAGGAGCTAGTTCCTTGTGGGAGGGTCTTCTCGTTGAGTCAGTGGAGGTAGAGAGAGACACAGAAAGCACAGTTCCTGCTGCACTGAAGCCGGTGCCTGACTTAGGCCAGGGCCCTTCTCAGAGCCCAAAAGAGAACTATGCTTTTCTATGTTGAAGACTACTGTTGTGGTGTCCCACTACGGATGTTGCTCCTATTCACACCCTTCGTAAAAGTCTGTACTTTTGTGTGGTCTTATTGCAGCTACAGTATTACTGAAGATGACCACTAGATTATGCTGTATTATATAACTAAAGTATGGAAGCTGCACGGCTGAAGTGTCTCAAAGGGTTATGTACAAGATTCTGTTAGCCAGTAGGATCTTTCCTATTTTCTGTCCTATCACCTCTTGCCTTTCCCCTCTTCTACTGCGCTCTTTCCACCCAACCACAGCGCATCTTATACGCTGTTTAGGAAGTTAGTCCCTTGGGTAAAGAAGGAGTCTCTTAGCTGAGCTTCTGTGGAGAAAGGACGCAGCTCAAATAGCTCTCCACCGTTGTTCTACCTCTGCCCTGGCCCTCTGCCAGTTCCCCTCTACAGTCGCAGTCTTAGTCAGTACCCCGCATGGATAGGATGCGGGATAGTGCCCCTTGCAAACCTCTTTCTTGAAGCATCAAACACGCTGTGTGATGCCCTGTTAAACCCCTCAGGAGAGAACTAGCCAATAGATCACCTCAACCCACGCCGAGGACTAGGAGTAACTACAGAGCAGGACAGTATCCACTAAAGAGCCAAAGAGCTAGGAACTGATCTGGGTGGAGCAGAGTTACTAAAAGTCTACGAACTCCATCTCGCAGCGCGGATGTACTCGGAAAATTCTGACCATTCCGCTCATTCCAGGTAACTAGGTCTGAGGCCTGTGCTACCCATTGGTACGTTTCCGCCAAAGCTAGTGGGCATAAGGTCGTGTAAAGACTAGAGGAAAGGTCATACACAGGCACAGGTTGTTTCTTCTTCTTCTTCTTCTTCTTCTACTACAAGTATTGTTCTATGCACTGCAACCTCCCAGCAGAGCACATTACTACTTGGGTTGAGACTCTCACGGCGCCCTCTTCTCTACTACCTCAGTACAACCTTATCAACTCTACTACATCCTACTCAGCACTTATCGCACAGATCTGGTGGTTCTATGTATGTGTCATTATTGGAATCGTATCAAGTGTATCTCAAGATCCGTTGTATCACCTGCTGCACATTTACAAGTAATAAACCAAGTCAACGTTAGCAACTGATGGTACTTTTACACGGTGCGATAATTCGCCCGATCGCACGATTAACGATTTTGAATGAACGATGTTTTTTTTAATAACGATCAGCGTTTAGACGGAACGATACATCGTACGGAAAATTCGCTATGCGATCGTTTTACAATCGTTTAAGCCTATCTCACACATAGGTGAAATCGCTGAAAGAATGTTTACACTGAACGATCTGCGAATTTTTGGCGAACAATCAACGATGATTTGAGAACATGTTGAAAGATCAAAATGAACGATTTTTTGCTCGTCGTTCGATCGTTCGCTGCGTTTGCACGTACGATTATCGTTCGAATTTGACCGTTATCGTGCAAAAACCTCAAGGTCTGGCTGTATCTCAGCCATCCACCACAGTAGTCACACTTCCATCTAGCAAGTGACCGGCCGTCCCAGTAAAAATAAGTCCAGGTCTTATAAAGCGATCAATGAATTCTCGTTCGGTCGTTAATCAAACTGCATTTCAACTGAACGATTATCGTTTAGATTCAAACGATTTAACGATAATCTGAACGATAATCGTCCGGTGGAATAGGGCCCTTACTGTAACACACGGCTATTCTGGGAAGGCTCCAAAAGTCTTTTCAACCCAGTTGCAGAGTCCTGGGATGTAGAGAGAGTATGTAACAAAACTGCCTGCGCTCACAACCTCTGTTGGTTTCTTTAAAAATTGTGATACTGCCTCTTTAAGATGCCAGTAGCAACTAAGCTTGTTGTACCTCTGTGTGAGAAAAAAATGAACACTTCTGTTTGCTACTGTGAGGGAAGGGGTTAAAATGTTAGCCTAATAAATTGCATTATTAGTTTTTATAGATTACTGTAAACTGGAGTGCCCTAAAGTGGATTATCATGGACTTAGGTATGACAGGTTGCCCCCAGAATTGGCCAACAATATCTGGCCTGTGGGCTTCTGACACCTGGCACCTCGACTATCACCTGTTAGCAATATACAAAGGACAGAGCTGAAAGCAGACAACGCCATACACTGTGTAGTGGCCATGCTGGGTACTGCAGCCCAGTCCCTCTCCACTACAAGAGACATTGATCTGCAGTACCCAGCATGGCCACTACACAATGTATGGCACTGTTCTCTGTATGGCCTATTTTAAGGATATATCATCAATTAAAAAAAATATAAAAAATTAAAGGAATTTTTCTGTTCCTTTCAGTAACTAAGTAGGACATTTTTGACCACAGCCCTAAATCATCTCTATGCCAGACATATTAGAAACGCTCTCCCTCATCCTGACGACATGAAAAGCAAACAACAGAATGGCAGCAATAAGGTCACGTCAGCCTCTTGTCCGTCCCCAGACAGCGGGCATAATAAGCTTTCTGCTGTGTCATGCACACATTATATGGGGAAAATGTTCTTCTGAGCAAAGGTTGGGCCCATAATTGTGGATCAGCAGTAATTGCCCTGACAGGAATCTGGCTTTTACAAGGGACGGATAAGCCCCGTAACAGGAATTAAAGGATATTACCATATATTAGGAACCTCTTGAGCTGGGCGGATGACCCTAAAGCTTGTGCAAGATTAATTGGTGAGAAGACGCTAATGGTTCACACCTGACGGGGGAAATTTCACTTTCTTGCAGACGAGTTTGGGCCGTACCATCGGGGAGGCTAAAGCACCAAGTGCCTAAAATGAGTCGGTGTTTATAAGTCATACGCGGGATCTGCGCTTTTGGACACGTCTCGCCTAATTTGTCTTGATTTTATTTTTTACTGTCGTTTTGAGTCCTGTATAAACAGAGACAAGTATAAGCTTAGGTCATCTGGCCACCACTGAGGAGAAATGAAGCCGTGCCCTGTAATGTCATACTGTAATGTACTAAGCTAAGTAAAGCTGACTATACACAGTGACAGGCATAGCACAGGGGAGGGCCCCAACTAAAATCAGATTGGGTGCTCCATTGTGGCCCTTTCCTCCATGTTTGCAGATATATGGGAAGTCGGTGACATGCTTTACAGCAAGACTCATGGACATAGACAACAATAGACAGTCTGTCCCTGTCTGTGAAACATTACTGAGCGCACTCTGTGACCTTTCAAGAGTTCATTCCACAGAGAGCTGCTATTGTCTCCTCTGTCTACTGGAGTCACATGACGCTGCAAAGCTGTACAGATCACTTTACAGCAGCATCCTCTTATCACCACAGACACAACAGGAAGTCTCAGCTTAGATTTTGCCCCAGTGGTGAGAATGTAAACTGCAAGATTTTTAGGTTAATGTATAATATGAATTAAAAAAAATGGAAAATGAGAAAAATTTGACCAAAAATTCTTAAAAATATGCTTAATATGAAAACATATTTTAAGTAATTTTCTAATAACACATTTCCTTACAGTCCAGGTATAAATCTTTACTTGCCTCAGAGCTCTGTTTGTTCTGATAGAGAGCTCTGAATCCCTTGTGTTTTCTCTCACAGTGGTACACACCACAAGTAGACGCTAAGGTGCTTAGAGTTGCTAGAAAGTAGGTGAAGCCATTGGAATTCCCATCTAATGCAGAAAAGAAGGCATTTCCAAAGGGGTTGTACCGGCACTATGGGTGTTTAAATCAGATCACATTTTATTAGCAATAAATACAATAAAAAAAGGGTTCACTTACTTTTTCTTCCTGCACTGTGGATGTTTACACTATATGCTCAATAAGACATACCCAGCACAGTACTTTGTATGTTAATAGTTTAGTTAGATTGTGTTTGCCTATAATTGTGACATAGATAACCGTCTAACATTTGTTTTGTAACCAATGCAGAAATCCAGATGACTCCAATGGGTTCACTTACTTTTTTTTTACCTGCACTATGGATGTTTACTCAGGGTGCTTAATAAAATGAACAGGGAAATGTAAAAATACCGGGCAGGCGGGGCATAAGGGAACATAAGAAAGAAGCTATACTTACCCTACCCCGTGCCTCCTGTAGCTCTCGATCCTGCAACATCACGTCCCAGCTCAGAAATGCAGTGACTGGGTTGCAACACCCCTACTTCCCGCCAGGATGTAACAATGCAGGAATATGGGAGACACACGAGACTAGTGGCTGTTAGTGAGCTGGTGGCGCTACGGGGGCACTGAGACAGGTAAGAATAGCTTCTTTATTATGTATTCCCTGTATCCCCAGAGTTCCCCTTTAATTGTGACAATGACTCCTATGTATCAGAATTATGGTCTAAAGGGAACTGTCCATGGTTTGATCATTTGAGATCAATCTGTTCAATTCTCTAAACCCAAGAAGTCGTCATTGACACCAGATGGTCTACCCTATTTTTGGTAAGAGTACTGGTAAGAGATCATGGTTCGCTTCCCATTATGGTGGATTTGTCACCTAGGATAATAGATCTGGGTGTTTTTTTTTGCCCCTGTGTACCCCAGGGGAACGCTAAGTCTTATTACACCTGAGTAAAGTATCTCTGTCGGGTATCGCACAAAAGGGGATGAAGAAGATTTTATTATGTGTTTTCCCCACTAAGTGTCACTGTCTTAAATATGTACTATTATGTCTAAAGCACAGCTGAAGGAAGCAATAAGTTAACTGTTTTATATGACATGTACTGTTCTTATCCTACCACAGGTACAGGTACTTTCCCTGACTTTTCTCACCTATCCTAGCTCTTCTCCCTACACAAGAACAAAGCTCCACCAATCACAAGGAGGTTAATTGTGCCCCTATAAAAGAGAGGTTAGTTTCTGGTTGGAGGTCTTCAGTCAGTTTTATGAGAGAGAGAGAGAGAGAGAGAGAGAGAGACACAGACACAGTGTTCCTGTTGCAGTGAAGCTGGGCCTGGCTTAGGCCAGGACCCATGTCAGGAATCACAAGCTACATATCTTTTTGTATGCAAGTAACCACAGCTAGCATGCAGTGCTAGAAGCTTAAAAGAGGGAAAGTCATCCTCTGAGGATAACCTTGTCCATGCCTGGGATACCTTTAAATGGTACAGGGCAGTAGCCTTCACAAGATAGGTACTGAATCCAGTAGGACAAATAGCTGGAACAGATTTGAAGTATCCTACTGTGCAACGCACGGCTCTTCTGGGAAATCTTGGAAAGTCTGCTACTCCTAGTGACAAAGGCTTAGGGCTCGAACAACCCCAACTTAGCATTTGGTGAACTAGTTAGGGCACACGGTGGTCAGATACACATATCTAAACGTGAGTGCGAGTGCTCTCTTCCTCTCCTACCTCTTCTATACACTATCCCTGATAGAGCACACAACTACATTAGTCAAATCCCCCGAGACACATCCCTAATCTCTGCTTCACAACCACTACTTTCTTCTACTATTCATCTGCACCTGAACCCTTAGGGTAGCTTCACACGTACCGGATCTGATGCGGATTAAACGCTGCAAGTTTGCAGTTTCCGCTGTAGATATGTGACCCGGCCCCTTTAACCCCCCCGCCGCCCGCAGCCCCGGTCCGGAGCATACACTCGGCACAGCGGCTGTGTGAGGCTCCCGGCTGCTTTCGGTCCGTATCAGTAATCCTATATAAGGCCCGAATAGTGAGGTCTATGCGCACCCAAAACTGTCGGTCCGTATCAGCCAATCAATGCTGCCATGCACTGATTGGCTGATGGGGACCAACGGGAGTCGGGAGCCTCACACAGCCGCGGCACCAAGCGGGGGCAGCCCCGGAGCATACATCACCTGCTCCAGGCTCCTGCTTGCTTCGGAGCCTCTCGGCATCTCCCGGCGGTCAGCTGACCGCCAGGAGATGCTGGGAGGCCACGAAGCAAGCAGGAGCCTGGAGCAGGTGATGTATGCTCCGGGCCGGGGCTGCAGGGGTTAAAGGGGCCCGGGTTACATATCTACAGCGGAATCAAAATTCCGTTGTGGATATATAACCCGCATAGATCTTCACAGTAGCAGGATCCGCAGCGGATTTTGCTGCAAACTCACAGCGTAAAATCTGCTGCGGATCCGGTACGTGTGAAGCTACCCTTAAAGTAAAAGCTACGATTATTATACTGTATTGCATTGTAGTTTACAAGTAAACTGGTCCACTGGTTAAGTGCTGGATTCTGCCTATTTTGTCGCACCTGCACCTACACTTGGGCTATGCTGTCCGGGGGTGGGTCACAACACAACTCCTGGCCACCGTGACAAGTGTCCAAATGACCCTACACCCACCTAGCTGCCACAACATCGCTTAGCTACCCCCGCATGTGGCAATTCTATTGCCATAAAACATGTGGAGAAGAAGCCATTGCATCGGGGAAGCTCTACAAGTCCCTACATTGGGGAAGCTATAGAAGGTATTGGCCTGTAGCAGATATAGAAGCATTGTGCCAGGGAAGTTATCAGGCATCTGGTGCAGTGGAGTTTTACTTTGGCATTTGCTTAATAGAAAGGACAGAAGAAAAGATCTATCTCATAACGCTGTACAGCAGATACAAGGTCACCCTCAACCAATGTAAAAACATTAAAAAGGAGAAAAAAAAAAATTGGCTAAGAAAATAAGGTGTATACAGGATTACCTGAAATTCGTTTTGCACATTTTAAAATATGAAATAATTTTCCTTCACCCCTGACGGAGGGCCTTTTTCCCCTTTTTCCCATGATCCCCATTTTTCTCCTTTTTTCCATACAGGACATTATTTATCCTGAACACCAAGGACCCATACGAGTAAACCCTGTGCACCTGACATTTCTACAATACTCAGCCTATATATCAGTCTGCTCAGGAACGTGGTTAACCTAAATCCCTCCAAGTCATCCATCACCGCACTCACTAAACGCGTGTGACATGGTGTGTAGTATGGGATATCCCCAGTGCTCCTGACTGATACTAAAACATCCCAACTATATGGGGGTCACCGACCTTCATCCTTCATTCTATGAAAAACTGCAATTTATAGTCGCCCCATAATGCATATTACTATATATTATTTACAAGATGGTGGACAGAGGCATCATGATTTTTTAAATAAATCATAGTGAAGTAAGGGGCTTTAATAATTACAAAATACAATGCCACATAACAGTATGGTATACGCCTAACCACCAATAGCACCCTAATGTACTTATCATAAGGACAGAGGTTTATAAATGGCAATTTATTTTCTTTATGAGGGGGTTCTCCAGTCCCTCCACCCACCCACTCTACAAAAACATGCATAGGTTAATTTAGAAATGTGATTGTGTATTTTTAAAAAGTCTTCATGACAACCTGTTTAAAACCCTTAAAGGGATTATCCGTTTTGGAGAACCCATTTTCATACACCCCATTAGGGAATACTGAGTTAATAGAGGAAGGGGTACCTTGTTCAGAATCTCTAAGGGTGTTATTCCACGGGCCGATGGGGGCCCGATAATAACTGCAGATCGGCGCTCGTTTACCTGGCCTATTCTCCGGCCCGATTATCGTTTAACAAGGGCTGTATGGACATCGTTACCGATGCCCTTGCAGCCCTTGTTTAAACTTTATACATTACCTATCCATGCTGCAGGGCTCCTCTTGCTGTCTTCTTCTCCCCGGGTCCCGCGCACTCCAGCTTCAGAGCGGCCTGTCTCAGCTGACAGGCTGCTCAGCCAATCACTGGCTGCGGCGGTCCCGGCCTGTGATTGGCTGAGCGGCCTGTCAGCTCAGACAGGCTGCTCTGAAGCTGGAGCGCACGGGACCCAGGGAGAAGACTGCAAGAGGGGCCCTGCAGCCTGAATAGGTAATGTATATCGTCAGTCGCCGGCCGCTCACCTCTATTACACGTAGCGATGCACAGCCGCAGCTCAACAATTATAGTTTTAAACCTACTGTATATCAACGAACACCCGATGATCGCTGTTATCAGTTGATTGTTGTATTATTCCATGGAGCGATAATTGGCCGAATCGGGCCAATTATCGCTCTGTGGAATAGGCCCCTTAGTCATAGTAAGGAGTTGCTACAAAGAGTGTCTCCCTCTCTGGAGAACCTGTCCTCTTCTGCATTACACAGATAGTCCACTGCTTTAAATGGTCACCATGTAATACCTGATGTAGCCTGTGGTGGCACTGCAGGAAAACTAAACACTTACAAGTTATGACTTTTCCCACACAAATTACAGCTGGGGATAAGGAGGACACTCTGAGCAGCTTATTGTCAGGGGAACTTTATTGTGTAGTGGAACCCCCCCACCCACCCCCACCCCAACTGCATTCTCTCAATAGAGTCAACCTATACGTCACGGCCTACCACAGCCTGGCCACATTCCCGGTGTAAACTGTAAGCTTCACAGCAGGACACAGCTGTTTCCTCCATAGACTGTTAGGGGTCCACCTTAAGGACAGGGTGACAGCTTAGATTATCATGCCCTGTTGGCAATCGGTGCCGGACTAGACCAACCCATGCAGCCAATATTCTCTGTTTCCCCCCCACTTCAGTACATGACTCTTCTGAAAGAAATCACACCCTTTTCTGCATCGGATGGAAAGTGATGGGATGTTGCTAACAACAAATATTCTGTATTATGCCCCAATTATTTTATTGGGTTCCCTCCACGTCGGTGGAGCATGGAAGTCAGTCATGCAGAAGAGGAGAGCACTCGCCCTGGTCACGGACCCTGATGGGACTAATACATGAAGCACTATTGAATAATGGTTTCCTTGACGTGAAAATCTGCAGAACATTATTGTACATCTAATAAGGAATACTCCCATCAAATTATGCAGCGTCCTATTAATTCCAGTCCCCAATGGTACCTACAGTCTCTAATTTCATATAGATGGGGTCTACTGTCCACATTCCTACCCGCCATACAGATTGTGCTATTGCTATGAGGGTGGAGCAGGCCTGTTGTCTCGCACTGTGTATGAGCTCTATAGGTCCTGCTAATGGGGTCAGACTCCTGGTGCTGTAATAGGGCCCAGTGGAGCAGGGTGGAGACAGGAGAGTAGAATCCTCTGGACTAATAGATATTTGTCAGGCCCAACAGTACAGCCCAACTATTCTGGTGTGTATTGTGGAGTTAAAG
Source organism: Dendropsophus ebraccatus (assembly GCF_027789765.1). Lineage (NCBI taxonomy): Eukaryota > Metazoa > Chordata > Amphibia > Anura > Hylidae > Dendropsophus > Dendropsophus ebraccatus. The sequence continues at coordinate 20,529,255 of NC_091455.1, read as the reverse complement.
GGGTATTCCCCCAAAATTATTTTGCATTAATACGTTGTCCACCCCTAGCTTTCCATCTTTCCAATATCAATGTATTATAAATTCTGCACAGTTTTGCTGTTATCTAGGTACATTTACCCCCCACCAAAGGCATAAAATCATCAAATCCAAGTCCAACCCGTCACCACTCCCTGCTCCTGGCCCCCACCCTCTGAGACGGCATCATGTGTCCTCCTTCTCTTCAATGGGGAGGGTTAGGATTCTATCCCAGCAAAACTGAAGAGAAGGATGACACTGGGATGGCTGCTGTCACTGTCTCCCTCTCTAACAGCAGCCACCCCTGTCAACCGCACCGTGTGCCCCCCCCCAGCCCCAGAGCTCACCCCCTGACTGTGCCACCTCACCTCACTCATGGAACCATGTAACCCGCGGCTCACTCGCGGCACCCACTCGCAGCGGCACTTACCGGCGGCACCACCATACCCCCCGGGCTTATTTACGGCACCTCTGTCACCCTTCGCCCACCCCACTCCCCCGGTTTGGTTCTGCACAGAGCCGGTTGGTTGTGACGGGGGGGCTGCTTACCAGCAAAGCTTACCGGCTCATTCTTGGGACCCCCGTCATCCCTGTCACCCGCTGCTTACTTGCGCCGCTCACCCGCGCCACCCCCACGGGTCACTCGCGGCACAGTATACCGGAGGTTTACAGGTAAAGGAGGGGTATGACACTGTAGCAGGAGAGTAACTAAAAAGGGGGAGCAGAGGTAGCCACTATTTGCATCCCTGCCAGTACTAGGCCACTTCAGCGCCTGTGCACATATATGCACCTTCCCCTGTGGTTGGCAGCACCTGTGCCCATATATGCACCTTCCCCTGTGGTTGGCAGGACTTGTGCCCATACCCGCACCTTCCCACATGGTTGACAGGACCTGTGCCCATACCTGCACCTTCCCCTGTGGTTGGCAGGACTTGTGCCCATACCCGCACCTTCCCACGTCGTTGACAGGACCCGTGCCTATACCTGCACCTTCCCCTTTGGTTGGCAGGACCTGTGCCCATACCGGCACCTTCCCCTGTGGTTGGCAGCACCTGTGCCCATACCTGCACCTTCCCCTGTGGTTGGCAGCACCTGTGCCCATACCTGCACCTTCACCTGTGGCTGGCAGCACCTGTGCCCATACCTGCACCTTCCCTTGTACTTGGCAGGACCTGTGCGCATACCTAAACATTCCCATGTGGTTGCCAGGACCTGTGGCAACGCTTGTGCACCAACATCTACCTTCCCATGTGGTTGGCAGCCCAGATGGCTTACATATCCATCACCAACCACCACAATCTAACATGGCAGCACTCTGCCCCCCTCATCTTACAGCCCCTGCATTAAAACAGAACAAATCAGTGTAACTTATCATGGTACATATGCTGATACACGTGCAAGGTATTCACTAAGTTGTGTTTCATGTGCGAAATGTCCATTCAGAGTGATCGGCCTGCAATGGGAGATGTACGGTATAGAAATACTTACACTTTTACTGTATAAAGATTAAAAGAGAAAGAGGCCAAACATCTCACACATGGATTTAGTATGTGACATATCCGCTCTCTCTTACCTTGTCCACATGTCGGCCATATGCAAGTTGTGAAATAAGTTGTAATACATGAAGGATTGTATTTGAGAGATTGACCTAAAATAATGTGTCGGCATACTTTACGGTATCAGGACTGTACGAGACTCATTCCACACATATAAAACGGCCTTGATCATGGCCGACAGCAGATATGTGAACTGATAAATGATTAATGGAGCTTTCCCATATGTTTGGCCCATACGGTGTTTATTTCCTCCGCCATTGAAACTGATCATTGTTTTGTATGGGGTCATTTCTGGCTTCATTGGTTGCACCGTAGACCAGATCAAAAATGGCGCCACCACTTCAGGATCTGCCCCATTGGAGTCTAGAGTGTGGCAAAAAGGGTTAATTTCGCATCAGTCTTCTGTCTCATCTGATACATGAGAATGTACCCTTATATTATAGATAATTCCTTCTCGGAGGTGGCAGGATACTGAATATTCCCTCAGCAAGAACTGGACTGAATCCAGGGAGAGAATCTTCTAAACAATCTCCATGCTCACCCAGGCAAAGAGTAGGATGCTGGTCCACTGTAGCGTATTGGCCACTGAGAAGGTCTTGGCTGAGCTAGGTTCATGTGCACGGCCTGGAGATGGTGTCTGAACTATTCTGACATCTGCAAAATGAAAGGACAGAAGGCCCAGTTGAGCCTGAGCTCCTTAGCCATGATTACCCCTGCTCAATTTTCCTTGAAGAGGGGAGCAATAGGTTTACGGGTTGCTGTGCGCTTATACTTGGCTCGCTCCACAGAGTAAAGTTGAACAAAGTACTTGTGGTCCTGTATCTTAAAAGTTGAATGGTAGAGAGGGACAGACACAAAGAAGAAAATGGACTGTTCTGTTTGTGAGGAGAAGTTGGACACATGCTCCTTTATTTACCCAAGGACCCTCCAGGGCTTTAGACCGGGCCTAGTAGTAACTTGTAGTTAAATTGTTCGAATTACGTTTGATAATCGTTCTGTGTAATTGCTGGGAACGATCGAAAAATCATTCGTATGTCCTTGATCGTTGATTTAGATCTGAACCTAAAATTATTGTTAATCGTTCGCTAATAGTTTGCTGTAATTCCACATTTGTTCGCTCAAGTTCCGCCTTTTTTTCACTAATCGTTCAGTGTAATTGCACATGGTTCATTGTTTTGCTGGGATCAGATGGAGTAAATGATCATAGTAACGATCGTAACTAACTATTATCATTCTGTGTAATATGGTGAACGATTTCAGGTAACGATAAACAATCTCGTTTGCGATTGTTTATCATTAGTCGTTAATCGTTAAAAATCGCTCAGTGTAATAGGACCCTAGGTGGCTGACCAGCCACCATTCTTGACCTGTGACCTGTACACTACAGTCAGCATTGCAGCTCAAAAGCAAGTAGAGACTTCTGGGATTCACTGGGAGCCAACTGGGAAGAGAAGTTTGGTACCTTGTAGGCTCGAGCAACGTCTAAAAGCTCCAGGGACACCAGCATCCTAAAGTGTAACCTCAGCTACAGCTATATATTTTCATTGTGTTCAAAAGACACTGTAGTACTCATACTGTGGAAAATTACTTTATAAGTTAAAGACTATCCAGTATTCCACTATTCTAGGGTTTGGCTTATTCTCTCAACCTAACATCCCAGACACCCCACATACCACCAGGCTGGACACTTTACAGGGTATGTACCAGGGAGACCATTGCCACCATCTCTCCGGCTTCCAGTCACTGTGCCAGCCATCGGAGTGTGGGACAACCCTTTAGAAGCCCTTGTGCCAGTGTGACTGTAACAACTACTGGTGTAGGACTACAATTACCAACCACCTCACATCCCATCTAGAATCCCATTAGTGTTTCTTTCCCTATTTTCCGAGCAGTATAATATTTTAACTTTATTTAAATGGGTTATCCAATGCTACAAAAACATGGTCACTTTCTTCCAGAGACAGCACCACTCTTGTTTCCAGTTCAGGTGTGGTTTGCAATTGAAGGACAACTCTACCCAAAATGTATTTTTTTACAGGTTATTATATAAACTAATCTAAACTAATTATGGGAAATGCACATATAGTGCTATTTCCCTCAACTTAGAGAAACCGACGCCTGTCTGATCTACTAAGAAAATGTGACGTCACGACCTGGTCGATACCCGAAGGGTCCTGCAGGGGGCGCAGTATATTTTCCACATGTATTTTCTACATATACTGCGCCCCCTGCTGGACCCTTCAGGTATTAACCGGGTTGTGATGTCACATCTTCTTAGAGAAATTGAAGCCTGCCTGATCTACTTAGTTGAGAGAAAAAAACCATAATTAGTGTACATTAAAAGTTTGTCTAACTTTGCTTACATATTAAAAAAAAAATACATATTAAAAAATACATTTTGGCCGGAGTTGTCCTTTAAGCTCAATTCACTTCAAAAGAACTGGGTTGCAAAACCTGCACTGGAGACAAGATGAATGCTGTCTCTGGAATTAAGTGGCCATGTTTTTGTAGTGCTGGATAACCCCTTTAAGAGGTCAGTACAAATACTTAATACCGACTATCTATATTTCTGTAACTACTTCCCCTATAGATGCCTCCATTGTGTTATATAACAGGCAGGGATGGTTATAAGTGATGCACCCTATGAATGATTTAAGCAGAAAAGAAAAGTACATGTCAGCTTCTTCCGGTTCTGTAGAGAGCCCCATTCACCATGAGAGCGGAGACTATAAACTAGTAGCAGATGGGGTTTGGTGATACATCCTGGCAATTCTTAGAAGGCACCACGTGGTCGCTGAATTCTCAGAATAGCCGATGGAATTAAAAAAAATGCTAAATCAGCTATTGTCAATGCGGCACTATCCGTCTCATCCATCGCCAAGGATGCCTAGAAGACGACGTTCGCGGAATCCAACCAACATCATCTTGGAGTATGGGATGTGGGTGTTTTTGGGAAGTTCATCGTTTGTTTCAAAGTCAGGAGACTTGGGATATAACATGGAGGGACGGGAAACGTCTGTAGTTCAGGAGATCCCATCTGTACGCCTGTCAGGATCCCAATAATGCACATTATTCATCCTATACCGTGGTCTCTCCATAACTGGGATCCTCCCATATGTCCAGCTAGAAACATCTGAAATAAAGGTAGCCCATAAATTGTGCAAAAACAATAAAAATGGAAAACTTCAGGACTTTGGTAGAGTCCGTGGTCCACAAATCCAATGGGTCACTATAGGGGATATGGAGCGTTCTTTTTACTCACTCGAGCAGCGGTGATGGGCGGGGAGGAGGCTCCTCTTACGTCCCAGGTCATGGAGGACATGTCGTTATTCATGCCTGATGCCAAACAGAGATGATGAAATATCATAAAACATAACTAAAACCACATATGAAAGACGTTACAGGACCAGAGTTCCTTTATCGGTCATATCCAGCCGATCATTTAGATAGGAGACACAATGGGTTCATACTGAACGGAAAGGCAGGAGATAATATTTCCGGATCTATAGATTTAGGCGAATGGAAGACAGGGCAGAGGGTAAAATAAAGGGAAGAAAAATATAAACTACAAAAATATAGTATAAGCATAACTGGTATTACAGGATGTGAAAATATAAAAAATGCAAAAATATTAAAAAAAACTCTTAAAATATACAATTTTGGGTCATCAAAAATAGCGATCAAAGAGGGTCAGCTACTCCAAAATGATAGCAGTAAAATTTACAGCTTACCCCACAAAAAATAAATATTAATATAAATAAAATAAAAATAATATGTATAAAAATTAATAGAATCAGAAAGTGTTTTTTGTTTTAATTTTTATTAAAGTAGTAAAACTTAAAGGGGAAAAATAATTGCTTTCTACTGCCACCTCTGCCTATGTCAGTAACTGTCCAGAGCAAGAGGGTTTTTCTATCAGTTCCTGACAGTCTTCCAGTACTTATCAGCTGCTGTATGTCCTGCAGGAAGTGGTGTATTCCCTCCAGTCTGACACAGTTCTCTCTGCTGCCACCTTTGTCCATAGCAGGAGCAAATCCCCATAGAAAACCTCTCCTACTCTTGACAGTTCCTGACATGGGCAGAGGTGGCAGCAGGGAGCACTGTGTCAGACTGGAAAGAATACACCACTTCCTGCAGGATATACAGCAGCTGATAAGTACTGGACAACAAAATTTTTAGACAAAAGTAATTTACAAATCTGTATAACTTTCTGACACCTGTTGATATAAATAGAATTTTATTTCTCTGGAGTACCCCTTAAAAAAAAACTTTATACATTGGCTATGGTTGTTGCCCCACAGAATGAACATCCCTTTTACCATATGCTAAACGGGAAAAATAAAAACATTCTGGATCTTAGAAAGTGAGAGGAACAAAGACCAAATAACTGCTGCAGCAGTGGGAATGGGTTAAAAGGGTATTGTGCTCAAAAAACTTTTCATATGTTGCTGCCCATGGTGAGACAAACAATTCCTCCCATACTTGTTATTATCTATTCAGTCTCCTTCCCCCAGTTCTGAGCTGCTGCTTTCTGCCGAAGACACAAAAATCTGTGCGTGAGCTTTTGTCTCCCTCTCCCTTCCGAGACCACTGATGTGAACTAAAGTCCCTATCTGCAACTGTGTAGCTTCTTTGTAATGCTGGAAGGGATAATGAGTGAGTTCCTCAGCAACTTGACCTTAGATTAACCCTCCCAGCATTACAAAGAAGCTACAATGTTTTAGATAAAGCCAGTCAGGGACTTGTTTACAATAGCTGTCTCAGAAGGGAGGGGGGAAGAGGGGGAGACAGAGAGAAAGGCTCACACACAGATTTTTGTGTCTTCAGCAAAAAGCAGCAGCTCAGAACTGGGAGAAGGAGACTGAATAGATAATAACAAGTATGGAAGGAATTGTTAGTCTCACCATGGGCAGCAACATATCAAAAGTTATGTTTGAGTGGAATACTCCTATATTTTATATAGTTATAGTCTATATTTTAGCATCCGGATTTAGATAAATCCTCTCCCCTCCCTCTGCAGTTGATTATACAATTTCATATTATATTCTTTATCATCTTTATCAATAGAAAACTATTTTGTCTATTTCCTTAAAACGCCCCAAAACAACGGACAGTCATTACTTATCAGACTACATCAGGGATGACTAACAGAGGGAATATGAGGAGGACCTTATCACATTGCAGATATCACATATCACACACTGATCAGGTAAAGGGGGTAATGTAGATTACGGTGACAGTGGTGCCTGTCAGGTGGAATATATTAGGCAGCAAGTGATTAGACAGATCTTAAAGGGGTTATCCAGCGCTACAAAAACCATGGCCACTTTCTTCACAGCACCACTCTTGTCTCCAGGTCAGGTGTGGTTTGCAATTAAGCTCCATTCACTTCAATGGATGTAAGTTATGCTGCGTTTACACAGAAAGATTATGGTGCGAATTTGCATGATAACGATCGAATTTGAACGATAATCGTACGTGTAAACGCAGCGAACAATCAAACGACGAGCGAGAAATCGTTCATTTTGATCTTACAACATGTTCTTAAATCGTCGTTCGCAAAAAATTTGCAGATAGTTCCGTGTAAACAGTCGTTCACCGATTAAAGCTATGTGCGAGATAGGCTTAAGTGATTGCAAAACGATCGCAAAACAATTTTTCCGTATGATTTATCGTTCCGTCTAAACGCTGATCGTTATTTTAAAAAAATCGTTACTTCGAAATCGTTCATCGTACGATCAGGCGAATTATCGCTCCGTGTAAACGCAGCATTACAGAATCTGCACCAAAACTGGAGACAAGAGGGGTGCTGTCTCTGGAGGAAAGTGGCCATGTTTTTGAAGCGCTGGATAACCCCTTAAGGGGACAAACACACTTGCCGGATCCGCAGCGAGTCCTCTCGCTGGGTATTTGCAGCGAGACTTCCTGCGGATCCCGGCCCTATTCTTTCAATGTTAGACAAAATCGCAGCAGGGATGTACATCCCTGCTGCGAGTTTGTCCCCAGCCCGCCCCGTTAACCCCCCGGCCGCCGGAGCATATACTTTACCTGATCCCAGCCCCGGCGGTTCCCGGAGTCTTCAGCAAGCCGGAGCCGGGATCAGGTAAAGCATATGCTCACTCCAGTGCCCGCCCGCAGCCATGGCCGTCTGATCACCCCCCAGCAGCCCCGGCCGGCCCCCGCAGCCCCGGCTGTCTGATCAGCCCCGGCCGGTCCCCCCCGCATCCCCGATCGCCCGCCCGCAGCCCGGCTGGGGCTGCGGGCGGGCACTGGAGCGAGCATATACTTTACCTGATCCCGGCTCCGGCTTGCTGAAGACTCCGGGAACCGCCGAAGCAAGCTGGAGCCGGGATCAGGTAAAGTATATGCTCCGGCGGCCGGGGGGGTTAACGGGGCGGGCTGGGGACAAACTCGCAGCAGGGATGTACATCCCTGCTGCGATTTTGTCTAACATTGAAAGAATAGGGCCGGGATCCACAGCGAGTCTCGCTGCAAATACGGATCCGGCAAGTGTGTTTGTCCCCTAAAAGTTGATGTTGAAACCAGGAAAACAGACAGGATCTATAGCAGTGGGTCAGATCTTCTCCAGTCTTGTTCCAGGTAGTGGCAGTCAATATTAGCTGATCCAGAAAAATGGATCAAAAATATAATAGCAGGAAGATCTCCACTAGATAATCTAGATAATCTAGAAGATTATCTGCCAAAGATTTGAAGCCAAAGCCAGAAACAGACTTTAAACAGAGATCAGGTCATAAAGGAAAGCCTAAAATTTCTCCTCTTTTGAAATCCATTCCTGGCTTTTGCTTCAAATCTTTGGCAGATAATCTGTCGGATAATCTTTCTGTGTAAATGGACCCTAAAGGCCCTATTCCACCAACAGATCTGACGACAGATTATCTGCCAAAGATTTGAAGCCAAACCCAGGAACAGACTGTAATCAGAGAACAGGTCATAAAGGAAAGACTGGATCTCTCCTCTTTTCAAATCCACTCCTGGGTTTGGCTTCAAATCTTTGGCAGATAATCTGTCGTCAGATCTGTTGGTGGAATAGGGCCTTTAGGCAGGACACCATTGTGGCCACTGATTGGCTGGGCAGACAGGTCCTTGTGGTAACCCCAACAGGAAGTACAGCACAGCGGGGACAGTCACAGTGACAGTAGTGGCAGTGAGGGGAGCAAGGAAGGTCTGTGTAGAATCTAGATATTATAAAAATCTTTAAAATACCCCTTTAACCCCCTAACAATATACCCGTCATGCGGCCGTTAAGGGGGATCAGAGAGGGCTCCCGACGTGAGCCCTCTCTGCAGCCCGTGGTCCCCGGTTGCTATGTGCAGCCAGGGACCGCAGGTCTTAGCCGCCGCAGCCGATCGCTGTGTATATAGAAGTCCCCCAGGGGGATCAGTGCTGTGTATATAGAAGTCCCCCAGGGGGATCAGTGCTGTGTATATAGAAGTCCCCCAGGGGGATCAGTGCTGTGTATATAGAAGTCCCCCAGGGGGATCAGTGCTGTGTATATAGAAGTCCCCCAGGGGGATCAGTGCTGTGTATATAGAAGTCCCCCAGGGGGCTTCCAATTACTGTATGTGAAAACAAAATAAACTGTTTTTATAAATAAATAACCCCCTCCCCTAATAAAAGTCCAAATCACCCTCCTTTTCATAAATAAAAATAAATAAACAAATATACAAACATGTTTGGTATCGCTGCGTGCGTAATCACCCGAAATATTAATTTATTTAATTCATGATCTTGCACGGTAAACAGCGTAAGCGCCAAAAAATTCCAAAGTGCAAAATTGCGCATTTTTTGTCGCATTAAATCCAGAAAAATTGTAATAAATAGCGATCAAAAAATCGCATATGCGCAATCAAGGTACCGATAGAAAGTACAGATCATGGCGCAAAAAATTACATCTCACACAGACCCATAGACCAAAGGATAAAAGTGCTATAAGCCTGGGAATAGAGCGATTTTAAGAAACGTTTATTTTCTGTAAAAGGTTTTTCCATAGGACACACGGCGTAAAAACAAAGCCCCCCCGAAGAAAAAGAGTTGCGTTATCAGGAAATCTCGACTCTTTTACATCAGTCGGATCCTGTCTGTTCTATGGAGAGGGGAGGGGGGAGGAGGGAGATTAGTCCACAACAGAGAGCAGAGAACAAAGTATTACACAGCAGGGAGCCGCTGAAAGCTCCTATTCAGAGGTCAGAGAGGTCAGTGCTGATGTCAGAGGAGAGAGCCTGGTGATGTTACTGTAAATTAACTCTTTGTGGTCCTGTTTTGGTGCCTCATCTCCCTCCACCCCTCCCCTCTCCATAGAGAACAATGAAGACAGGGGGGAGAGCTACAAACTGCTTTTACATAATAAAAATTCATTTTTCAGCTAATTAACCCAATTACAAAGTTTCTTAACATGATCTGTACTATTGATTTCTGCAAAAAAAAAAAAATTAATGCCAGGCACACTTTAAGGCCTTTGAGGCACTTTTTGAGGGATTAGAGTGAAAGTATTAACACTTTTCATTATCCGCTGTATTCCTTATTTATTTACTTATTATTGCAGAAGTTTTAACCTGGAATTTAAATGGTTAAATGAAGCGACTATAATGAGAATGAAGCCGATAATCATATCATCATACTTAACCCCCGCACATAACATGACGCCATTGCTCTGATTTAATATTATAATGATTTTTTCGCGGAAGTGAAACAACTGGTTGTAATTTTCCATTAATAATGGAGGTGAGAATGAGTGCAGTAATGGTTCCCCGCTCCGCGGTACTGTAAACAGTCCGAGCCCCCGTTGTGCGGTGGATTATTCTTCCGCTAGTTCCCCAGTCCAGGTGGTAATGGGAAACGGCTTCTTCTGTTCTTGCCGTGCTCCACACACTCTTCCAATTACGGATATAATTTTGCTTTTACCCACGGCCAAGAAGGTCTCGATATGAGGACGGAGGCTTCAGGCTGGGATTTATAGTCACTCTAATCTCTCCTAATGATGGGATTGCTATTTGTTTTAGTTGGATTCCTTTTGCAATCATATTAGAAGTCCATACGAGTTTATAATCCACAGGGAATAGATAGAAGAGGTCCAGGCTGGTTTCACGTGAGCGTATTACCTGCCGGCTCGGACCATTAGACCCACAGGACGGGTATTGAGGTCTTAAAGGGGTTGTCCAGTGATAAACTTTTGCTTTCAAATCAACTGGTGTCAGAAAGTTATATAGATTTGTAATTTACTTCTATTAAAAATCTCAAGTCTTCCCATACTTATTAGCTGCTGTATGTCCTGCAGGGAATGTTTTATTTTCAGTCTGACACAGTTCTCTCTGCTGACATCTCTGGCCGAGACAGGGACTCTGTCTCGGTTTTCTATGAATCCCCATAGAAAACCTCTTCTGCTCTGGACAGTTCCTGGCATACCTTGACAAAGAAAAGCTTTGTAGCAAAATTTTGTAGAATTTTGTTAGACCCCTGTTTGTTGGATGAAAAATATTTGTAATTTTTGCTGTAATTTAAGTCTTCCAGTACTTATCAGCTGCCGTATATCCTGAAGGGAGTGGTGTATTCTTTCCAGTCTGACACAGTGCTCTCTGCTGCCCCCTCTGTCCATGTCAGGAACTGTCCAGGGCAGTAACAAATCCCCATAGAAAATCTCTCCTGCTCTGGACAGTTCCTGACATGGACAGAGGTGGCAGCAGAGACCACTGTGCAAGACTGGAAAGAATACACCACTTCCTGCAGTACATACAGCAGCTGATAAGTACTGGAAGACTTGGATTTTTAAATCTGTATGACTTTCTAACACCAGTTAATTTTAAAGACAAAAAAAATTGTCGGAGTACCCCTTTAAGATGGCTGGTGGTAGTAAGAGTGCGGTTGGAAGTCAAATGTTACCCTAGTATTGTGCTGCACTTATAATGACTTATCATCTAATGTTCCATCCTGTGTTTCATGTAACCTGCATAGCACTTTGTTTCCCAATTAATGAAGGTATGGGGGGAGATTTATCAAACTGGTGTAAAGTGAAACGGGCTCAGTTGCCCCTAGCAACCAATCAGATTCCACCTTTCATTCCTCACAGACTCTTTGGAAAATGAAAGGTGGAATCTGATTGGTTGCTAGGGGCAACTGAGCCAGTTTCACTTTACACCATGTTTGATAAATCTCCTCCATGGTGTCTTCCCTTTTGACAGGACCAGCACCCACCATCTCTCGTCCTTGGCTTCATTTAGCCACCTTACGTATCATATTTTCCATTTCACCATTCATAAATAGCTTTTCCCCAAACTCCATGAGAAAACAGGAGAGTGGAGCAATATAATTACAGCTGCCATTTAGTCTAGTGGTAACATCACTGCGGACACCTGAGATTACACAATATGGAGATGACCTTCTAAGACCAGGGGACATTAAAGGGGTACGCTGGCAATATTTTTTCTCTCTCAAATCAACTGGTTTCAGAACATTATACAGATTTGTAATTTACTTTTATTTAAAAATCTCCAGTCTTCCAATACTTATCAGCTGCAGTATGTGGTGTATTATTTCCAGTCTGACTCAGTGCTCTCTGCTGCCATCTCTGTCCATATCAGGAACTGTCCAGAGCAGGAGAGGTTTTCTATGGGGATTTGCTCCTGCTCTGGACGGTTCCTGACATGGACAGAGGTGGCAGCAGAGAGCACTTTGTCAGACTGTAAAGAATACACCACTTCCTGCAGGACATACAGCATCTGATAAGTACTGGAAGAATTGATATGTTTAAATAGTTTATGGTATATGTTTATATAATTTTCTGATACCAGTTTATTTTTTTCTCCGGAGTATCACATTAAAGGCTTTATTGCACTACTTGAGGCCTAGATATTGAGTAAAGCCTGCTTGAGGTATTTTCTAGAACTGTGTCTGTTTAGCAGCATTAGCTCATCATAGTGCTGACCAATCAGAGGAAACCGCCAGCCCATAACCTCATAATAGGGCTATATAGTGTGTGCATTATAATACTACACATTACTCTACTATTCAGGTGTCAGGCCAGAGCCCCTACCAACCTGGATGGACAGATGGGTCTTATACCGCCATATAGTAATGTCCATCACTGTCGGGATTTCTCGCCTGCATTCGCCCTATAGGTTTCCATATCATAACATGTTGTCAATTAGGAACTACTACGTAATACATTTGTGGCTAAAGCCGCTGAATTCTAAGTGGGGAAAGTAATGAAAGTAATGAGTCATGATTGCGGCTGCAGGACAGGGGGCTGGATGGGTCTGGGGGCCGCCGAGCAACACGTCCCCTGCAATCAGGTCCCAGGCTATAAATAGAACAGTCGCCTGTTGTCTGATCCTATAGCCAATCCCTCACACCTCTCATGTGTGACGCAGCCAGACGGAGCCAACGGGAACACAGACCCTGTGATATAGCACTCATCATGGTTTCCTTATTATGACTGGTGCAGTTTTGGGCTCTGCACATTGCGCTTTCTCTATGTCCCTCATCGGAGACATATACAGTATTTATCCTCCAGTATGGAAATATATGGAAATGCAAATGTGGCATCGAACCATCAAGGAAGTGTGAGATGTCTCTTCTGCTAAATCTCCTCTGGTATTCTAGGTTATATCTAATTATCACTACGGATGGATGGATGGATGGATGGTGTCCCACCACGGACGCTGTTTAGAGCACCTTTCTTTCAGGGTCACAAAGTGAGATGTAGTATTGTATTTTCCCCACTAGATGTCCCCACTGTTTTATGTCTTCTATGCACAGCTGAAGAGTCAAGGGTTAAAGGGCTAGTGCGGTGTAAAACTTTTTTCCACTAAATAACACACATTACAAAGTTATACAATATTGTAATGTGTTATTTCTGTGAATGGCCCCCTTCCCCGTGTTTCCACCCCCGACGCTTAACCAGGAAGTGTAATAATGCGTACTCACAGAATCACTGTCGACTCCTTTAGTCCTCCCTCATGCCGGCCCCCTCCAGCGCGTCATCAGCTGCTCAGTCGTGATTGGCCCCAGGCGTCTTCTGTTATGCTCAGCCAATCGCGGCTGAGCAGCTGATGACACGCTGGAGGGGGGGCATGAGGGAGGTCTGGAGCAGTCAGGCCAGCCTCCTGAAGAGTGACATTATCGTCCCAAGATGGTGGCCTGGACTGAACGGGTTGACAGTGATTCTGTGAGTATGCAGTATTAGACTTCCGGGTCAAGCGTCGGGGGGTGGAAACATGGGGAAGGGGGTCATTCACATAAATAACACACATTACAATGTTGTATAACTTTGTAATGTGTGTCATTTACTGAGAAACCACACCGCACTACCCCTTTAACTGTTTGTATCACATGTTTATATGCTGACCAGTTACAGGTGCTCTTGCTTTCTAACCTATCCTATTCTCTCTCTCACCCACACTCGGAACCACCACTCACAGGAGGGTTTGGATTTACCCCTGTAGAAAGAGTTAACTGGGTGGAGGAAGTGAGTCAGTCTCTAACTAGTTTTCAGAGTGAGGGGACACAAACAAAAAAGCTAGTTCCTGCAGTAGTTAAGCCGGGGCCTGGCCAATCCAGGACCCCTGACAGGAACCAAAGATTACAGACAAAAGACTTTCTTTTATGTAAGCAACTACTTTCACAAAGTAGTGCTAAGTTCACCGCAGGGGAGAGAAGCCACCTAGGACCACCCTTGTCCACACCAGGAACACCAGAGTCTTTCCAGAGGGACAAGTCTTTTCTCTATAAACACTGCAAGAAGCAGGAGGTACGTCTATAAAATCTCCAGCTGAAGGAGCTTACAAAAGGCCCTTATTCTCACAGCCAGTCTCCATATTCTCTTCAGTCAAGTTGTTTCGGCAGAGCACATATACTACATTGGGCAGGGCTCCTCTGGCAACTCCTCCTCTTCCTTATTTCTACAAAGCACTTACTTCTACAAAGCACCTACCTCTACAAAGCACTGGTTCTACCTTACTGTCAGCAACTACGTTTTTAGTGTCAAGATTTGAACTACCTGTATTAAGTGTACTGTCCACCTCAAGCCAGTAAAGTGTTCTATTATTCTTGTCTGTCTGTACCTGCACCCACACACACCATAGTTTTCCTTGGGTTATTTTTCCCCTTTTTGTGGGTGGCGGTACCAACATCCTGGTTGGGTCTACTGCCACTCCAGGTTGCCATGACAAGTGCTCAAGTGACCCTCAACACTCCCGGAGGTTATTGACCATTTGGGGACAGCAAACTGGCCAAACAGGTATCAACATCACACCTGTATACACCTACACCCGAGGTCCAGATTCTATCACAGATGTGGCCGAGTATCACAGATGGGGTATGCCAGAATGGATGGGAAGAATTCTCACTGTGTGAAGAAGGGAAGGAAACCCAGGGCACATCACATGTTGGTTTAATTTACATATAGACATATACTTTCAGTGGCGTATTGTCTCCTGGCTACAGTTCTGCCATGATTTGCACAAAATAGCAGCTTTGTAACCGCGATTTTGCACAAATCAGGGCAAAACTGTGGTGACCTCCTGCGGTGTTATGGAGGAGGTACGGCCGGTCACTTGCCAGATGGTTAGACATGACGCCACTCCCATGGTGGTTGGCCAAGATATAGCCGGACCCAAAGATGTTGTGTCGTGAAGCCAGTGCCGGTTGGAGGCACAGATATGGTGGTACACCTGTTTTTATTTTAGAGGGCCGGCTATACCTCGTTCCCCTGTGGTCAGTGACCTGCCGGGCTGTTGTGGGGTCCCTTGGGTTGTAGTCATGGTGGTCTGGAGTGGAGCAATAACCCACACGGACTACTGGAACTGCCACCCACAGAAAGAGGAGATGACCCAAGGAGTGCTTGTGTACTGTGTTGGTGCTGGGTGAGAAATCACAGAGTCTCTTTATCATAAATATAGGTCTGCTTTACTTAGAAAACACTTGTGTGCAGGTCATACAACATTGCCTTGAAACAGTACTTCACGCTTAATAAGACACTTGATAAGTTAGGATCCAGATCTGTAGTGAGCGGAGAAGGAGCAGTACAGTCATGTGGACTGAGTGGCATGCTGAGAGTATAGAGTTAGAGGAGTAGAGAGGAGGATGTCATGAGAGTTCCAACCCAATTAGTACTGTGCTCTGCCAGGATGTTGGAAGATGAATACTTGAGAAGAGAGAGAGAGAATACTTGTACCCTTGTTTTGACCTCTGGGTCTTCGCACCACCTATATCCCTACCAGTGTCGGGGGACCCGTCCTAGTGCGTGACACAAGCCCCAGACCTAGTTACCTGGGATGAGCGGAATGCTGAGGGTTCCCTGCTGACACCCGCGCTGCGAGATACAGTTCATAGGCTTCTAGCAACTTTGCTCTATCCGGATCAGTTCCTAGCCTTGCTTTGTGGATACTATCCTGCACTGTGACTCTCCTTGTCCACGGTGTGGGTTAAGATGGTCTCTGACTTGTCCTCTCTAAGGAAGGGTTTAACACTGCAAGAAGAGAACACGCTCATTGGTCTACAGATCCATGTGACATACCAATAAACAATAACCCTTACAGTTCTACAGCTGTGCATCAACTAAGTATATACACTTACAATATAGACATCTTGTGGCAAAACTTTAACACTACTTTATCACCACTGACACACAAAAAGTACAGGCTTTTGCGAAGGGTGTAACTACGAGCAACACCCGGGGTGGTACACCACAAAACTGCAGCCAGGAGACAATTCAGTAAGATTAGATACATGTGACCATGATGTCACCACAGGTCTGCAATATGGAGGAGGAATACTAAAGCTACATACTAAAGGTATGTGGAAGAGGGACAGGGTGGACAATCCGTGAAAAAGGGGTACAGGGTGCCCAGTCTGGGGTGGGGGCAGGGGGATACAGAGTGCCCAGTCTGGGGGTGGGGGCAGGGGGATACAGGATGTCAGACACAGTGGGGGAGATTTATGAAACATGATGTAAAGTGAATCTGGCTCAGTTGCCCCTAGCAACCAATCAGATTCCACCTTTCATTTTTCAAAGAGTCTGTGAGGAATGAAAGGTGGAATCTGATTGGTTGCTAGGGGCAACTGAGCCAGTTTTACTTTTCACCATGTTTGATAAATCTCCCCCATAGTATTTCCATCAGTCTTTTTCAACCAAAACCAGGAGTGGAATGAGAAGGCAAAATTATAATGGAATGACTTGCCCAGCTTCTGTGTTTTTAACCCACTCCTGGTTCTAGTTGGATGAAGACTGACCAATATACTGATGGAAATACTATGTGTGAACATAGCCCTAGGATGATTAATGCTTTCTCACTTTTGGGATCTTGATCACTTTCTCGGACAATAGACAAGGAGAGCATTGTGAGGATGAGGTGGGGAGGAGGGAGCGCAGGCCCAGGCGCAGGGACACACCGCTCACAATGATGTCATGTAAGGTATTTCCCCGGATTATGGAAATTCTACTCACACAGATCCTTAAGAACGTGAATAAAATTTTCCATCATTCTCCGTCATGCAAAGCAGAAGAAACATCTTCAGTACATCAGTCTATTGGAACTTACGTCCCTCTTTTAGTTGTAGTACTACAAGTTCCAGCAGTTCCCTTTATGTTGCCTTGTTGCTCATGAGAGACAGCAACATCGTAGTCTATCTAAAATCCCTTAGGCAGCTGTAGCTATATATTAAAGGGGAGCGGGAATTGTTGAATGTAACCCCCAGATTTGGGGTCCTCTGTCTTGATATATAAGTAGGTGGGCTCCTCTTCGTGATGAGCTCCTTTATTTCTACACCTTCTCTCTCCCTTCATTGTACTAAAGGCCCTATTCCACGGAACGATTATCGTTCATAAACTCGCTCCAACGACTGCTCGTTAACGATCACTAAACGTCTTTTTTTTTTTTAGCGAACGATAACACATAACACACGTGGGAACGTGAACGATATATGTAGTGTTGCGATTATTTTGCGGTCGTTACATGGTCGTTTAAAACGTTCGCCGGGGTGATCATGAATATAAGACACACCTTCTTTTTTTAAACCTTTTAATGAACGACTGAAAGATTTCTAATTTTACGAACCGATTAGTGAATTATCTTTCAAAGACCAACGATTTTTTTTTCGACATGCTGAAAAACAATTTTGAACGACAGTATAACGATTTCGCCTTTGTCGTTTGCTCGTTTACACCAATTCCATGAAGCGATTATGGTTAACGAGCGGTCTCTGGAGCGAGTTTATGAACGATAATCGTTCCGTGGAATAGGGCCTTTAAATAAATATGAATCAATTAATGAAGAAACAGTGCTCAGAAGTACAACCCACTGGCCTATTAAAGGGGAGTTCCACTGAAAAAATCTTTAAAATCAACTACTTTCAGAAAGTTATATAGATTTGCAATAGATTTTACTTCTATTTAATAATAAATTTCCAGTCTTCCAATACGTATCAACTGCTGTATGCCCTGCAGGAAGTGGTGTATTCTTTCCAGTCTGACACAGTGCTCTCTGCTGCCACCTCTGTCCATGTCAGGAACTGTCCAGAGCAGGAGAGGTTTTCTATGGGGATTTTCTACTGCTGTGGACAGTTCCTGACATGGACAGAGGTGGCAGCAGAGCACTGTGTCAGACTGGAAAGAATACACCACTTCTTGCAGGACATACAGCCAGGGGCGTAGCTAATGTCTCTTGGGCCCTGGTGCAAGAGGTCAACTTGGGCCCCCCCCCCCCCCCTTACCACATATTGACTAACACAACCGCTGCTACTGAATGAAATCCTCTCTACATAGACCAATATCACCTCATCCAGTCATATAGAGGTGGCCCCAGCTCTACACAGGCTCTATACACCATATACATTACAGTGCAAATATATCAGGTGACTCACAGGGGACGTCTTCTCTGATCGGAGTTCTTCCCTTTTCATCTTCTCCACCTGCCCAGGGCCATTATGAGAACTTTTTGGAGCCACGAATCCACAGAATCTGCCAGACAAACATATTAGGCTCCTCACACTGACACCATCCTCATCTCTCTACAAACTGCACATCTGTATTGGCCCCTTTACACCCTCATTTAGTGGGTAGCCTGACTCTATGTGACTCCCTTATAGTACATATCCCCCTATTGTATACACCCCCTGTGTAGTCCACCTTATAGATGGCCCCCCAATGTTTCCCCCTTATAGATGGCCCCCTGTGTTGTCCCTATTATAGATGCCCCCCATGTTATCCCCCATATAGATTGCCCCCATGTTATCAACCATATAGATGCCCCCCATTTTATCCCCCTTACAGATGCCCCCCATGTTGTCCCCTCCTCCTGCCCCTCCATCATCATACTACTACCCCTTTCATCCTCCTGCCCCTCCATCATCATACTACAACCACCTCCACCATAATACTACTACCCCTTCATCCTCCTGCCCTTTCATCATCATACCACTTCACCCCTCATCATCCTCTTGTTCCATCATCATCATACCACTACATCCTCATCATCCTCTTGTTCCTTCATCATCATACCACTACACCCCTCATCATCCTCTTGTTTCATCATCATACCACTACACCCCCCATCATCCTCTTGTTCCATCATCATCATCATCATACCACTACATCCTCATCATCTTCTTGTTCCATCATCATACCACTACACCCCTCATCATCCTCTTGTTCCTTCATAATCCTCTTGTTCCTTCATCATCATACCACTACACCCCCCATCATCCTCTTGTTCCTTCATCATCATACCACTACACCCCCCATCATCCTCTTGTTCCATCATCATCATACCACTACACCCCTCATCATCCTCTTGTTCCTTCATCATCATACCACTACACCCCTCATCATCCTCTTGTTCCATCATCATGCCACTACACCCCCCATCATCCTCTTGTTCCATCATCATCATACCACTACACCCCTCATCATCTTCTTGTTCCATCATACCACTACACCCCTCATCATCCTCTTGTTCCATCATCATCATACCACTACACCCCCATCATCCTCTTGTTCCATCATCATACCACTACACCCCTCATCCTCCTCTTGTTTCATCATCATCATACCACTACATTCCCATCATCCTCTTGTTCCATCATCATCATACCACTACACCCCTCATCATCCTCTTGTTCCATCACCATCATACCACTACACCCCCCCATCATCCTCTTGTTTCATCATCATACCACTACACCTCTCATCATCCTCTTGTTCCATCATCATACCACTACACCCCTCATCATCCTCTTGTTTCATCATCATCATACCACTACACCCCTCATCATCCTCTTGTTCCATCATCATACCACTACACCCCATCATCCTCTTGTTCCTTCATCATCATCATACCACTACACCCCTCATCATCCTCTTGTTCCATCATCATACCACTACACCCCTCATCATCCTCTTGTTCCATCATCATACAACTACACCCCCATCATCCTCTTGTTCCTTCATCATCATCATACCACTACACCCCTCATCTTCCTCTTGTTCCATCATCATCATCATACTACTACACCCCATCATCCTCTTGTTCCTTCATCATCATCATACCACTACACCCCTCATCATCCTCTTGTTCCATCATCATCATACCACTACACCCCTCATCATCCTCTTGTTCCATCATCATACCACTACACCCCCCATCATCCTCTTGTTCCTTCATCATCATCATACCACTACACCCCTCATCTTCCTCTTGTTCCATCATCATCATCATACTACTACACCCCATCATCCTCTTGTTCCTTCATCATCATCATACCACTACACCCCCATCATCCTCTTGTTCCATCATCATCATACCACTACACCCCATCATCCTCTTGTTCCATCATCATACCACTACATCCTCATCCTCCTCTTGTTCCATCATCATACCACTACACCCCTCATCATCCTCTTGTTCCATCATCATACCACTACACCCCTCATCATCCTCTTGTTCCATCATCATCATACCACTACACCCCATCATCCTCTTGTTCCATCATCATACCACTACACCCCCATCATCCCCTTAAAAACAAAAAAATCTATACTCACCTGCATGATTTCTGTAGCCCCCAGGTCACACGCTGGCGGGCTTCCCTCGGCGGGAGGCGGGGCTTAGCGCTGAGGGGGCGGAGCTTCGCCGGGACCTGTTTTTTTCTTAAGGCGATGCTCCCTGCGCTGGAAGTACTTCCCCCCCGCCGCACACAGAGCTCCCTGGGGGCCGCAACACAGCCGGGGGCCCCTGCCTCTTGTGATCGCAAGCAAAACATTGCTTGCGGTCACAAGAGGGAGTGGGAGGCGGGCAGTGCAGTGGTAAGGGGGGGCCTCGCGGGCCCCCCCTTGGTAGCGGCCCGGTCGCGGCGGCGACACCTGCGACCGCGGTCGCTACGCCACTGCATACAGCAGTTCATAAGTACTGGAAGACTTGAGATGTTTATAAAGAAGTAAGTATAGATTACAAATCTATAAAACATTCCGACATCAGTTGGTTTGAAATAATTTTTTTTCCACCCGAGTACCCCTTTAAATCCAAAAAGACATATTAGGTGGAGTATTTTCCTCTCAAAACAATATATAAATCTGAGTTCTATCTCCTGCTCTATAACATGCTTCCTGCAGATCAGACTCCTTTACAGTGTTGTTTCAAACAATTCTCCAATCTGATTCCTAACATTTTTGCATGTCACTTTATTTACCAAAAATGTTTTTTACCCTAGAAAAACTGCTCAAAAATCTTGGCCACTAGGTGTCTCACTTCCCTGCAATCTGCCATCCGCTGTCTGTTGTAAGGGAAAACCTGTCTCTAGTAACAGCCTCAGCAAGACAAAACACAGGAAGCTGTATGCTCTGTGCAAGAGAGAGATAAAGCTTGAGAAATCCTTGGTTGTATATTTACAAGCTATGAGCTTCCAGAGGATCTACATTGTCCATACAAGGTAAATCAAGGCTTCTCTCTCATCTCAGCAGCAGTAACGCTGACTAATTTTTTCCTTGATTTTTTTTTTGGTGCTGATTATGTCCTTTCTGCTCATAGCACCAGTGCATCAGTAACCCCTTCTCCCCAATATACCATCCATAGTAGTGTACCATGTAAATCATCCCCCAGTATAATGCTAGGAAACCTTTAATTATATAAAGTATTACATAATACTGCATATAAAAACTCGGCTTGATTTCAAAGAATAAGAACATTCTTGTTTATATCATGAGGCAATAAAATAGTTTCCTAGACACTGTCACCTAGAAATCCTGACCTCTAAGCTGATACAATATACTTGCGCTGGTACATTGTAACAAACTCCCAGCTGTGAGAAATATTAGGTCTGTGTATATTTTGTGTAAACGGATGATGTGTTAAAAAGTGATCCCGTGCATCTTATTACAAGTCACCACAGTCAGTTCAGTATAAGTAAGGTCCATACAGGGCGGTATATTGTCAAATTGTACTATATTGGATAATATATACAGCTGCCTTTTAGGAATAACCTTACTGCCCTCTAGTGACATAATAAGGTAATAGAGCTCAGTAGATCCAGAACTATCAGCTGATTCATTGCTTCATCTGTGTTCACATACGGCGGTTTTATTACTGTATTTCTGCCAGTTTACAAATGTGAACATCACTGCAAAAAAAAAAAAAAAAAAAAAAAACAACTGTGTCTGATATACATCCCCTTTAAAGGGGTATTTCCCCAAGAGCTAAAAAAATAAAATGCTCCTAAACCTAGCTAGTCTTACTCACCAAATCCCCCTGAGAATTTTGAGCAGTCTCCCGTCTTTCTAGCTGCTTCCGTTCCATAGTTACAAGTTGTTTTTTTTAAAAAGCTGAACTATATCCAACATGGCGCCGGCCAGAAAACTACATCTCCCATCATGCAATGCTTATGTCTGATTGGTAAATGATGTAGCAGAGCTGATATCCACAAGATATAGCAGAGTTGATTGAGTTGCATAGCAGAATCCGACATGGAGAGAGAGGAGCGGCTGCACATCACACCTATGGCTGATACTGATGCTGCTAAGCCTATTTTAAAAAACCAACTTCAGGATGTTGGAATATGAATTGATCAAGCCATATCGCCCCGTGTACCAACGTGCAGGTCTCCTGGTTCACACGGGTCCCTACGCTAACTCCACACCGTGTCGGTCAGTGACCGCCCCCCTCGCAAAGTGTGCACATGCAGGGAAGGGAGGCCATGGAATGGCCCTGCAACCCCACTGTCACAGGACCAGACCCAAAGTGCCCCCCCCCCCCCCCCAAAAGTCCCAGCCAGCACCACCGGCAAGGAAGGCTGCCCCCAAACAACACAAGTATGGATATGGTATTACACTCATCAAAAACTGCTGCAGACAGAATGGGAAAAACATGGAGCTACTGTCGTGTGAGCACAGGTATATGCTCTGCTGACTTAGGTCACATGGGTCTTTTAAAGGGGAGTGCCAGCTGCCCAGAAAGGGGAGAAAAAAACTAAATCCGACATGGAGATAGAGGAGTGGCTGCACATCACACCTATGGCTGATATTAATGCTGCTAAGCCTATTTAAAAAAAAAAAAAAGAGTTGAGTGAGTTGCGTAGCAGAGTTGAGTGAGCGACCTAGCAGAGTTGAGTGAGCGGCATAGCAGAGTTGAGTGAGCAGCATAGCAGAGTTATGTGAATTGTGAGATGAGGGGGGGCTGTAGAGGCGGTTGTGCCGCTGCAGGGTGGGTGTTGCGGTGCCACAGGTGAGTCGCGGTTGGCGGGGGGCATTGTTGAACAGCCATTGCCGGGCGCCGCGGGTGAGTATCGGGGACAGGATTGGGGGGTGCCACAGGCTAGGCAAGGGGGGGTTGCCGCGGGTGAGCGGCGGTGATGCAGCCAACGAGTCACGGGGGGGGGGGGGGTTACCGCGGGGGGGGGGGGGGTTAGAAGCTAGAGCAGGCACAGTCAGCTGTGTGTAGAGGGAGAAGTGTCACAGTGCAGCACAGGAGCGGGCATGGTTGGATGTGGGAGGGGGGAGCGGGTCGGGGGATCATAGGAGCAGGCATGGTTGGATGTGTGTGTGGGGGGGAGATGTCACAGCACGGGCGAGCTGGGGGGCTGACAGGAGTGGGCATGGTTGGATGTGTGTGTGTGGGGAGGGGGTCACAGCAGCACTGGAGGAAGCTGAGGGAGACTGTAGCGATCCTCCCTTTCTTCAGTGGGCTGGGTTAACCCGGCCCATAGACGAGACAGATGGCACGTGATGCCAACACAGAGGGTGGGGGCCAGGAACAAGGAGCGGTATCGGGTTGAACTGAGATATGATGATTCTATGCGTTTGGTGGGGGTGAATGCACCTAGATAACAGCAAAACTGTACAGAATCCATAATAAATTGATATTGGAAAGATATAAAGCTATGGGTGGGCAACGTATTAATGCAAAAATAATTTGGGCGGAAATACCCCTTTAAATCCTTGCCTTCTAACTTCAGAATCCATGGTCCTGGAACAGTTACATATGTCTAAAGCTACTGCTTACTGAGCCTTCCTTGATGGCTGTTCTCATGGGTGTAAGGGGGCACTCCAGACCACACAGCCAGACTGCAGTTATAGGGGGCTCCAGACTACACATTCAGACTACTGTTATAGGGGGGCTCCAGACTACTCAGCCAGACTGCTATTATAGGGGGCTCCAGACTACACAGCCAGACTGCTATTATAGGGGGCTCCAGACTACACAGCCAGACTGCTATTATAGGGGGCTCCAGACTACACAGCCAGACTGCTATTATAGGGGGATCCAGACTACACAGCCAGACTGCTATTATAGGGGGCTCCAGACTGCTATTATAGGGGGATCCAGACTACACAGCCAGACTGCTGGTATAGGGGGACTCCAGACTACACAGCCAGACTGCTGTTATAGGGGGCTCCAGACTACACAGCCAGACTGCTGTTATAGGAGGGGGGGCTCCAGACTACACAGCCAGACTGCTGTTATAGGGGATGGTCCAGACTACACAGCCAGACTGCTGTTATAGGGGGCTTCAGACTACACAGCCAGACTGCTGTTATAGGGGGCTCCAGACTACACATTCAGACTGCTGTTATAGGGGGCTCCAGACTACACAGCCAGAATAAGGCGAGATAAAGCCTCTCTGCTGCCACCAGTGGCTGTGATGGAAACTGCAGAATCCTGACCACATGGCCAGACTGATCTTATAGGGGACTCCAGACTACACATTCAGACTACTATTATAGGGGGGCTCCAGACTATACATTTAGACTACTGTTATAGGGGGGCTCCAGACTGTACATTTAGACTACTGTTACAGGGGGCTTCAGACTACACAGCCAGATGGCGGTTATAGGGGGGCTCCAGACTACACAGCCAGACTGCTGTTATAGGGGGGCTCCAGACTACACAGCCAGACTACTGTTATAGGGGGCTCCAGACTACACATTCAGACTGCTGTTATAGGGGGCTCCAGACTACACAGCCAGACTGCTGTTATAGGGGGGCTCCAGACTACACAGCCAGACTGCTGTTATAGGGGGGCTCCAGACTACACATTCAGACTGCTGGTATAGGGGGAGGTCCAGAGTACACATTCAGACTGCTGTTATAGGGGGGCTCCAGACTACACAGCCTGACTGCTGTTATAGGGGGGCTCCAGACTACACAGCATGACTTCTGTTATAGGGGGGCTCCAGACTACACAGCCAGACTGCTGGTATAGGGGGCTCCAGACTACACATTCAGACTGCTGTTATAGGGGGCTCCAGACTACACAGCCAGACAGCTGTTATAGGGGGGCTCCAGACTACACAGCCAGACTACTGTTATAGGGGGCTCCAGACTACACAGCCAGACTGCTGTTATAGGGGGCTCCAGACTACACAGCCAGACTGCTATTATAGGGGGCGGTCCAGACTACACAGCCAGACTGCTGTTATAGGGGGCTCCAGACTACACATTCAGACTGCTGTTATAGGGGGCTCCAGACTACACAGCCAGACTGCTGTTATAGGGGGGCTCCAGACTACACAGCCAGACTGCTGTTATAGGGGGGCTCCAGACTACACATTCAGACTGCTGGTATAGGGGGAGGTCCAGACTACACATTCAGACTGCTGTTATAGGGGGGCTCCAG
Organism: Dendropsophus ebraccatus; assembly: GCF_027789765.1. NCBI lineage: Eukaryota > Metazoa > Chordata > Amphibia > Anura > Hylidae > Dendropsophus > Dendropsophus ebraccatus. The sequence continues at coordinate 20,503,567 of NC_091455.1, read as the reverse complement.
ACTACACAGCCTGACTGCTGTTATAGGGGGGCTCCAGACTACACAGCATGACTTCTGTTATAGGGGGCTCCAGACTACACAGCATGACTTCTGTTATAGGGGGCTCCAGACTACACAGCCAGACTGCTGTTATAGGGGGCGGTCCAGACTACACAGCCAGACTGCTGTTATAGGGGGCGGTCCAGACTACACAGCCAGACTGCTGTTATAGGGGGGCTCCAGACTACACAGCCAGACTGCTGTTATAGGGGGCTCCAGACTACACAGCATGACTTCTGTTATAGGGGGCTCCAGACTACACAGCCAGACTGCTGTTATAGGGGGCGGTCCAGACTACACAGCATGACTTCTGTTATAGGGGGCGGTCCAGACTACACAGCCAGACTGCTGTTATAGGGGGGCTCCAGACTACACAGCCAGACTGCTGTTATAGGGGGCTCCAGACTACATAGTCTGACCCCTGTATCCCCATTACTTCTATGATCTGTAACCAGCCAAACCAGAGGAGAGACATAACCAGCCTCGGGCATCTTTTCGTCTCTCTGCGGGGGTCTCAGCAATGCTTTTGGTTTTAGCACTTGGCTGTACATACATGTTATGGTTTGGGGGGGATTATGAGAAGTGTACGGCCCGTTGCTACGATCTCAGAATCCCTCCATGTTGTAGTGAAAGAACATCTGCTGCCTTCCCCACCTCCATATGTCTGCAGGGAAGGAGACAGGATTTCTGAAGTCTTACAGTTTTGGCAGTGTAACCTGGGAATGAGAACGTTGGTGGTGGGTCTGAGATACTGCTCTATCATGTGTGGTCGCTATGACAACAGCCCCCCCCTGTGATCTGCGGCCTACATGGCAGCGCTGGTTGTCAGGCCTTGGCCCAGGCTCAGCAGCGGACGCCATTTGTTATCATAACATGATACTGCGCTTGTGTTACAGGATTAACTACTGGCACAAACCTCGTAATAAATATAATAACAATGTAGTGGAAGGAAGGCACAAGCCAGCACAACAAGGAGAGGCACCGCGGCCGCCCCGTAATTGCCTCAAACAATTACACAACAAATCGGCCTCGGCCAAAGCGATGATTCCAACACAGCCTCCAAATAGGAGAAATGTGACCGTGATGTTTTCACAGGGGAGCGCCATTTACTGATCCAGAGGCCGCTCGGCTATTATAGGATTGCAAAATATCGAGTAGTTACAGGAACCTTTCGCCTGAGAGCACCCGGTCCAAACGGCGTGGCACTGTGCATAGCTGAGTTTGTTATTTACATGTTGAGCTTATGGAGCAAGTTTATCTGAAGTCCTATGCAAGATAATGCACATTATGATGTCTTACAAGATGACCAACTCAGCACTGCTACATCTGCATTCAATAGCTGCATCTGATAGGTACTGACCTACTTTTAAGAATAATCTTAAGGGTACAAACCCACTTGCCGGATCCGCAGCGAGTCCTCTAGAAGCTTTTACTTTTGACACCTGGTGTGACCTGCGCCCGACTTTACCTATGTTCTGGAGTGGAGTATAACAGTTTGTTCCCAGTGAGGACTTCATAGGAGTGGCTGCTGTCTGATCACTATATTAAATATGCGCTGTGGAGAGTTGTGCCTTATCTTTGCACAACCATCAAAGGTGAGCGTTCCCATCGCACTTTGTGTACCCACCACACTTTCTGAGGAGTCTGCACCATTGAAGCGCTGTCTTTCTTTTTGTTTCCTATTAGGAACTGGCCTAGGAAGTAGGCCTAGAAAGCTCCCTAGCTGACAGGGAGGAAAAAGACTCATGGACCATTGGGAAAGCCAGGATCAGTGTGCCCACCGGCATCTCACTCGTAGTTACAAACTGGTTACAGGAAACCCACCAACATCTCTTCATACACAGAGCACAGTAACCCATTTTTAGCCACCAGTATTAAGAACTGTATCCAACTAGACTGTACAAGTCCCTTTAAAGCGTAAGGGTACAAACCCACTTGACGTATTTGCTGCGTGAAGCGTGAAGCTACATGTGTTTTTCGCACAGGTTGTTAACAACTGATGCTTTGCTAACAACAAGCTTCACGCTTCAAAAATACGCAATTGCGTATTTTAAGCCAGAACAATTGTATAAAGCCAACCTGCGTTTTGCCTGCTTATTTTTAAGACTGATTCACGCAGCAAATACGTCAAGTGGGTTTGTACCCTAACTGTCATTTCAGGGCCATTTTTCTGAAAACATTAAATATCAATAGTACAAGCGATTTTAAGAAACTCTGTAATAGGTTTTATGTACTAAAAGAGTTTCCTTCTGTACTGAAAAAGCAATCTCCCAGCCTCCCCCCTCACATCAGATGAAGCAGGATTTCTGTCTCCATTATGTGGCTATGGAGAGGGGAGGGGCTGTTAGGAGTGAGTGAGCAGGGAACAGTCCTGCAAAGCACAACACCCTGCAATCTTCTCTCAGTAAGTTCCTAGATAAGCACTGACCTTTCTCAACCCAGAATCCTGCGGTTTAGGTGCCTTCATGTCACCTCTTCCTGCTCCCTCATCTCCCTCAGCCCCTCCCCCCTTCATAGGCTTACAATGGAGAGAGCAGAACCCGTCTTCACTGGCTTCTCTGTAATGAAGACGTGTTTGCCTGATAATGCACAGATAAGAAGTCAGGGGGGGGGAGGCTGGGAGATTGCTTCTTGAGTACAGAAGGAGGCTTTTTTGGCTGATAAAACCTATTACAGAGTTTCTTAAAATTGCTTATACTACTGATTTCTGCAATAAAAAAAAAAACGTGACAGTTACGCTTTAAGTTATGAGTAAAGGAGTTATTGTTACACCGCCCCCCTCCTTGTCTCCCTGTTGTCTGGTCCACCTGCACCTCACCATCAACAAGGGCCATCTTGCCATACAGCATTTAGGGTTGTCCCCAGGGGAACTACAAGTCCACAACACCAACCACTATACACAATAGTGCAGCCCCCCTAAAACCTCTACAGTGGCCGCAGAAGAGAGAGAGATCACAGGGAAGCACCAGAGTGGAAGCCGAGTGTGCACGGCTGCGGTGCACCACAAGGACCAGCCATCCTGCAGGTAACAGCATCACTCTCAGTACATTCCCTCATTCCAGAGCTCAGCGCTACACACTGGAGAGAGGCCTACCCACCTACGGCCTATACTACTACCACCATCATCCTCTCCACTAACCCTCTCACTATCTTCCGCACCCCGGCTCGCTGCACTTGATCCCTATCACACTAATATATCTTCATGTGCTTCTCATCCAGTAAATCACTTAGACTTGGGTGTGACTGCACATCTCACGTCCTGAACACGTCCAGTTCTCATCCTCCTCTAAGCTCTTGATTGTGTCTTGGCAGGAAATAGCAGGGAATCACTTGATACTTTCCAGTAGTTTCACAAACTTCTTCCATTTTGCAGTGAAAAGAGATCTGAATACTCCAAAGGTAACTAGAAAGGAACAAGAGTTTAGATTACAGAATTATAGACTAAAAGGAAGGTGGCGCCACCTATTGTTTACTGGTGGTAATGCAAGCACATAATATTTCCTGTGTGTAGATGTCTTTAGCTTTGGACAATCTCTCTTTGTTAGAAAGGTCACAAGTAAAATAATCACGGGTTATCTTTATGCTGGCACCTACAGCCATCTGCTATATGACAGTTCCATATCATTAGCAATACTAAGTCTCCACTGATGTTCACATAATACATGTTACCATTGGAATATACATTACACTGGGGGAAGCTGTCTGTGTCTGTAGTGCTGCAGCCTCCTTTGATGTCTATATAATACATGTTACCATTAGAATATACATTACACTGGGGGAAGCTGTCTGTGTCACTAGTGCTGCAGCCTCCTCTGATGTCTATATAATACATGTTACCATTAGAATAGTCATAACACAGGGGGAAGCTGTCTGTGTCAATAGTGCTGCAGCCTTTCCTGATTTCTATATAATACATGTTACCATTAGAATATACATAACACTTGGGGAAGCTGTCTATGTCAGTAGTGCTGCAGCTGCGGCAACCTGTAGTAGAGGGGGTGCGGATAACTCTCCATCACTGATAGCTGTGTTACACTGTGCCCTGGCTACAGCACTAATGACACAGACAGGTTTCCCATTTGTAATGTCTATTCTTATGGTGACATGTATTACATAGACATTAGGGAAGGCTACAGCACTACTGACAGAGACAGCTTCCCCCAGTGTAATGTCTATTCTAATGGTAACATGTATTATATAGACATCAGGAGAGGCTGCAGCACTACGGACACAGACAGCTTCCCTCAGTGTAATGTCTATTCTAATGGTAACATGTATTATATAGACATCAGGATAGGCTGCAGCACTACAGACACAGACAGCTTCCTCCAGTGTAATGTATATTCTAATGGTAGCATTTATTATATAGACATCAGGGAAGGCTGCAGCACTACTGACACAGACAGCTTCCCCAGTGTAATGTCTATTCTAATGGTAACATGCATTATATAGACATCAGGAGAGGCTGCAGCACTAATGACACAGAGAACTTCCCCCAATGTAATGTCTATTCTAATGGTAACATGTATTATATAGACATAAGGGAAGGCTGCAGCACTAGCGACACAGACAGCTTTCCCCAGTGTAATGTCTATTCTAATGGTAACATGTATTATATAGACATCAGGAGAGGCTCAGTATCTGCATTCAGCAGCTCTAGTGATATGTAACTGTGCTGGGACAGGCTGAGCAGCCCTGAAGTTCCCTACACAGCCATTGGTGGCAGCAGAGAGGCCATGCTTTATTCTGCCATCATGTGTAACATTTCAATCCCAACATGGGATCTTTTTTAAGCTTGAAAGATTAAACGAATCCAATTTAAAGCCACCTGCAATCCATTATACACCACCAGAGGGCAGCATGTCATAGGTTATAAGACTGGTCTTAGCAATGTCAGACGGCTAGATCAGTATTATGGAATAGTCATGAGCCAACCAGAGTTCATCCGAACCCAAACATTCGGCATTTGACTTCTGGCGTCTGGAGAAGCTGCATGCCACCTGAGGGAGTCCTGGAAAACATGGATACAGCCTATGGCTATTTTTTCTTAGTCATTCATCAGGCTGCATAATGATGTTGTTGTATGTCTCAGTACAATGTGACTGCGGACGTCAAACGTCTGGGAGAATGGAAGATACACATGGTAAATATGGCAGCAGAGGTGATATGAAGCTCCCGGACTCTGTGGATGATGACTGAGAGTCTTTCTCCTTGCCCTTTCTGCAAACTCCTTAAAGGGAACCTGTCATGCTGCCCAAATCAAGAGTCATCAGGGCGGTCCACAATGGCATCTACCTGACCTGATGTCCTCGATTGGGTAAATTTCTTCCTATACCCTGATTGGTTGCTTAGAAGCCATGGCACTTGCCTCGTGGTACAGACATGATAATGATGACAGGTTCCTTTTACCACTTTACAATATAAGATGAGTATACTCATCCTGATGGTGTCAATTGTATATAGAGGGGCCTAGGGACTTTATCTCGCTCCATACCTGTTGGTACTGCATTGCTTATACTATCTTGTGGAGAGGGTTAGCGGCACATACAGGTGAGAATGAGCAGGTATAGCCAATAATGTATATCGGTTCGGATCTAAGCCGACTGGCAGGCGGTGCTAACTGTGTAAAAGACTAGTAGAGGCAATCAACAATAGGAGAAAAAGAAAGCCAGTTGCACTCACCGGAGTAGTCTTCTGTAGTTTATTTCACTTTATAAAAAGCAAGGGCATGGTGCGGACATATCATGAGCAGGCGCTCAGTGCAAGGGGTGGTGACAGTCTGTTTCACGCTCACGGCGCTTCTACGGACCTCCTCCTTCTGCCACGTCATTACGCTATTCAAATAGCTTAATGAAGTAGTGATGTAGCAGAAACATGTGAAGTGAACAAAAGTGAGGAACATAAAAACAATTAAAAACAAAACAGTAATGAGTATATTAATATTTACAATAAATAATTCCTATCTACTCGCTCATTAAGGCCTCCCGGTCCTTCGGCACCCGTTTTTATTATCCATTCTAATTCGGTTTTAAGTAGTTTGCGGTGATTGTCTTGTCCCCTTTTAGAATACACTCTTTCGATCCCGGCTACTTTTAATGCCGATGGATCCCCTCCGTGCACACTTTTTATGTGTTCGATCAAGCGCGGGGCACCTACGCCAGTCTTTAAGGAGTATATATGTTCCCTAAAGCGTGTGCATAGTGGTCTTTTGGTTTGGCCGATATAGAAGCGGCCACATGAGCAGAAGATAGAATAAATGACTGAGTGTGTTTTACAGCATATAAAGTCTTTTATAGAGATATCTATACCATTTAATGTTATAGAGGAACCTTTTTGTACATAATTGCACCATTTGCAGGAACCGCATCGATAATTCCCTTTAAGATCGTTGCTCAACCATGTTTGATTTTTATATTTTTCTTTTGATGTAAACTTAGTATGAACTAGGATATCTCTTAAGTTGGAGCTACGTCTAAAGGCTATATATGGTTTTTCTTTTGTCCATTCATCTAAGTCGCTATCCCCCTGTAAAAGATACCAATATTTTGAGATGGCTTTGCGAATTGGCATTGCCATGGCAGATAATTTAAATGCAAAGGCAAACCTTTTATTAACATCTTTAATTTTTTGTTTTTGTTTAGTGGATCTCAATAGTGTGATACGATCTTTACTGGCCGCTTTACTCCTGGCCTCTTGTAAGAGTTTTTCAGGGTAACCTCTATGCAGCAACCGGTGGTGAAGATTGTCTGCTTGCTCTTCGAATGACTCTAAGTTGCTATTAATGCGCCGTAACCTGAGAAACTGACCATACGGGACGGCCCTTTTGGTAGATCCCGTATGGTAGCTCTCATAGTGTAGCAGGGTATTAGATGAGGTAGGTTTCCTGTACCCTGATGTTTCAATGGTAGTGCCCCTTTTATGTATCATCACATCTAAAAATTCAAGCTCATTAGAGCTAACCTTATAAGTGAATTACATATTCATGTCATTACAGTTATTCAACCAGGTTATAAAATTTTCGAAATTCTTCTGTGTACTAGTCCATATGACAAACACGTCATCTACAAAGCGAGTATATTGCTGCACAAATGGGAGAAATTGATTATTCTCCGAAAAAATGTATTGCATTTCAAAGGCAGCCAGATAGAGATTGGCTACACTGCAGGCCACCGGCGTGCCCATAGCGACGCCGGAGACCTGCAGGAACCAATCCCCATCAAAGATAAAGGTGTTGTTGGAAAGGATCAGATCCAAAGCCTCAGAGATGAAAGAGACATACTCTTCACTTTTATCAGTCTGGCGAAGCAGGTTACAGATACTCTCTATTGCCGGTTTTTGAGGTATGCGAGTATACAAAGACTCTACGTCTATAGATGCCAACAAAAATTCCTCCCCATGCGTGCAGCTCCCCAGGACATCCAAAAATTCATTTGTGTCCTTAACCAGGGAGGGAACCCCTCTCAAAAGCGGGTTCAGCAGCCAGTCGACATACTGAGAGAGGGGTTCAAGAATAGAACCTACCCCTGACACAATAGGGCGTCCTGGGGGGCTGCACACATCTTTATGCATCTTTGGAAGGAAGTACCAATATGCTGGTCTATACTCCGTAGGTAAAAGCTTGCGAGCCATGTTGTGAGAGATCATACCTCGTTCAACCTGAACTCTTATAGGAAACTCTGTAGTTTTGTGAGGGTTTTGGGTGAAGGATCTGCGTCTAGTTTTTTGTAATTATTGCTATTATTTAACTGACGTCTAGCTTCCATAACATAATAATCTCTAGTCATGAGCACGATTCCACCCCCCTTATCCGCATTTTTTACTACTACATCTTCTCTTCTCTTTAGCTTCTGTATGGACTCCCACTCGATGCTACTCAGATTGTACGATTCTTGGGGATATATTAGAGCACGTACATCCCCGAGGACACTTTTGTGGAAAAGATCAAGATTACTACCTGGCACTAGTGGGGGGTTAAAAGTGGATTTAACTCCCTTAGTGAAGGTTTCCTCTGGTATTATGTATTCTTCTTTTTTTATAGGTATGCCACCTGCCAATTCTGCTAATATCATGAGGCTTTCACGTTCCTGTTCGGTATTTAAACTAGGGGGAATAAATCCCAATGGGCCTATATCTGAACGTATCTCACCCTCACATTTAGTATCTGTAGGACTCATTTTATTTTGGAAAAACTTTTTTAGGTTTAATTTACGAATAGCGGCATAGAAATCTTTCTCAAATTCTGCTATGTCGAAGGGCTCAGGAAAACAGAAGTTGAGACCTCTCGACAGAGCAGAGATAGTAGCCTCATCTAGGACAATATCTGTAAGATTAAAGATTTTTATAGTATTAGAGTCATTAGTGTCTTCTAGTGTCTCCAAGACACACTACCAAATGGTAACAAATGAACTAAGTCGAGCAAAAACTGAATTAAGTGCCAGAATGACTGAAGAACAATTTAAAGTCTTTTCTTCTAAATTAGAGAAAAAACTGACCACGCTTCAAATAACCATAAAGGAACAAAAAAGAGACAAATATCTGAGAGATAAGACGGACTATGAAACAAATAAAGTCTTTGAGAAAAAACAAACAACTAGGAGACAACAAAGAAAAAATAAACCCCGTAATCGCCCCCGTAGCGAATTCTGGACTACCGATTCTGATTCGAGTGCCTCTGACCCAGGAACATCATATGGAAATAAAAAAATCGCATCCAAACCGAATGAAGATGGACGTGCTCTCCCTTTAGGCGGAAGACCAGGAGGGGAGGTCGAAGAAAGAAAAACAGCTCCGGGGGGAGTGAGAAAGGGGAAAAGAAAGAGTGTGTCTTGGAGACACTAGAAGACACTAATGACTCTAATACTATAAAAATCTTTAATCTTACAGATATTGTCCTAGATGAGGCTACTATCTCTGCTCTGTCGAGAGGTCTCAACTTCTGTTTTCCTGAGCCCTTCGACATAGCAGAATTTGAGAAAGATTTCTATGCCGCTATTCGTAAATTAAACCTAAAAAAGTTTTTCCAAAATAAAATGAGTCCTACAGATACTAAATGTGAGGGTGAGATACGTTCAGATATAGGCCCATTGGGATTTATTCCCCCTAGTTTAAATACCGAACAGGAACGTGAAAGCCTCATGATATTAGCAGAATTGGCAGGTGGCATACCTATAAAAAAAGAAGAATACATAATACCAGAGGAAACCTTCACTAAGGGAGTTAAATCCACTTTTAACCCCCCACTAGTGCCAGGTAGTAATCTTGATCTTTTCCACAAAAGTGTCCTCGGGGATGTACGTGCTCTAATATATCCCCAAGAATCGTACAATCTGAGTAGCATCGAGTGGGAGTCCATACAGAAGCTAAAGAGAAGAGAAGATGTAGTAGTAAAAAATGCGGATAAGGGGGGTGGAATCGTGCTCATGACTAGAGATTATTATGTTATGGAAGCTAGACGTCAGTTAAATAATAGCAATAATTACAAAAAACTAGACGCAGATCCTTCACCCAAAACCCTCACAAAACTACAGAGTTTCCTATAAGAGTTCAGGTTGAACGAGGTATGATCTCTCACAACATGGCTCGCAAGCTTTTACCTACGGAGTATAGACCAGCATATTGGTACTTCCTTCCAAAGATGCATAAAGATGTGTGCAGCCCCCCAGGACGCCCTATTGTGTCAGGGGTAGGTTCTATTCTTGAACCCCTCTCTCAGTATGTCGACTGGCTGCTGAACCCGCTTTTGAGAGGGGTTCCCTCCCTGGTTAAGGACACAAATGAATTTTTGGATGTCCTGGGGAGCTGCACGCATGGGGAGGAATTTTTGTTGGCATCTATAGACGTAGAGTCTTTGTATACTCGCATACCTCAAAAACCGGCAATAGAGAGTATCTGTAACCTGCTTCGCCAGACTGATAAAAGTGAAGAGTATGTCTCTTTCATCTCTGAGGCTTTGGATCTGATCCTTTCCAACAACACCTTTATCTTTGATGGGGATTGGTTCCTGCAGGTCTCCGGCGTCGCTATGGGCACGCCGGTGGCCTGCAGTGTAGCCAATCTCTATCTGGCTGCCTTTGAAATGCAATACATTTTTTCGGAGAATAATCAATTTCTCCCATTTGTGCAGCAATATACTCGCTTTGTAGATGACGTGTTTGTCATATGGACTAGTACACAGAAGAATTTCGAAAATTTTATAACCTGGTTGAATAACTGTAATGACATGAATATGTAATTCACTTATAAGGTTAGCTCTAATGAGCTTGAATTTTTAGATGTGATGATACATAAAAGGGGCACTACCATTGAAACATCAGGGTACAGGAAACCTACCTCATCTAATACCCTGCTACACTATGAGAGCTACCATACGGGATCTACCAAAAGGGCCGTCCCGTATGGTCAGTTTCTCAGGTTACGGCGCATTAATAGCAACTTAGAGTCATTCGAAGAGCAAGCAGACAATCTTCACCACCGGTTGCTGCATAGAGGTTACCCTGAAAAACTCTTACAAGAGGCCAGGAGTAAAGCGGCCAGTAAAGATCGTATCACACTATTGAGATCCACTAAACAAAAACAAAAAATTAAAGATGTTAATAAAAGGTTTGCCTTTGCATTTAAATTATCTGCCATGGCAATGCCAATTCGCAAAGCCATCTCAAAATATTGGTATCTTTTACAGGGGGATAGCGACTTAGATGAATGGACAAAAGAAAAACCATATATAGCCTTTAGACGTAGCTCCAACTTAAGAGATATCCTAGTTCATACTAAGTTTACATCAAAAGAAAAATATAAAAATCAAACATGGTTGAGCAACGATCTTAAAGGGAATTATCGATGCGGTTCCTGCAAATGGTGCAATTATGTACAAAAAGGTTCCTCTATAACATTAAATGGTATAGATATCTCTATAAAAGACTTTATATGCTGTAAAACACACTCAGTCATTTATTCTATCTTCTGCTCATGTGGCCGCTTCTATATCGGCCAAACCAAAAGACCACTATGCACACGCTTTAGGGAACATATATACTCCTTAAAGACTGGCGTAGGTGCCCCGCGCTTGATCGAACACATAAAAAGTGTGCACGGAGGGGATCCATCGGCATTAAAAGTAGCCGGGATCGAAAGAGTGTATTCTAAAAGGGGACAAGACAATCACCGCAAACTACTTAAAACCGAATTAGAATGGATAATAAAAACGGGTGCCGAAGGACCGGGAGGCCTTAATGAGCGAGTAGATAGGAATTATTTATTGTAAATATTAATATACTCATTACTGTTTTGTTTTTAATTGTTTTTATGTTCCTCACTTTTGTTCACTTCACATGTTTCTGCTACGTCACTACTTCATTAAGCTATTTGAATAGCGTAATGACGTGGCAGAAGGAGGAGGTCCGTAGAAGCGCCGTGAGCGTGAAACAGACTGTCACCACCCCTTGCACTGAGCGCCTGCTCATGATATGTCCGCACCATGCCCTTGCTTTTTATAAAGTGAAATAAACTACAGAAGACTACTCCGGTGAGTGCAACTGGCTTTCTTTTTCTCCTATTGTTGACTGCATTGCTTATAGCTGGCACAGAGCAATCTCCAATGCTGGCTATTTTAACTGTTTGCATGCCAAATTACAGCAGCATTTACAGAACAACCGTACATCATTGGTGGTTCAGCGACAGGATTTACTGTCATGGCAGCTCGAGGCCATCTGAAGGCCCGGACTGCGGACCTGACTGATCCTCTAATACAGTCTGTAGCAGCAGATCACTGATTAATAGAGATAATTGAACAGAGCGAATTTTTAGGTTCGTTCAAACTCGAACCATCAGCATTTGACTCCCGCAATACCTAGGCTGTATCCCTGTTTTCCAGGCGGTACTCAGGCGGTCTCCACCTTTTCCACGGAACGGGAAGGCAGCGGGAGTCAAATGCTGATGGTTCGAGTTCGAATGAACCTGAAAAGTCGCGCTGTTCGATCATCTACTGATTCATAAATTCAATGCTTTGCAATGGCACTGCATGGGACTGAATAAGCAATCAAACTGTTTGCCTGTGGGGGTCGCCAAGGATGACTTAAAGTGTCACTGTCGTTATAACTTTCAACATTTCTAAATCAACAGTAGAAGTGTAATAAAGCAAGTTTGCAATTTACATTCATAATTTTTGTTGTTGTTATCATGCTGTAAAACAAAGCTGAACTTACCAAAAAAATCCAGGTCCAGGCTCCTGAAGGCAGATTTTTTGGTTGAAAAAAAAAAACAGACTAAACCCAGGAATTCCGGCCAGTACAGAGAGTCGCGGCTCTATGTGTCCATCAGTCACATGACTGCCTTCTCTCTGTGAGCGCTCAGATGGCCTGGCATACACAGAACTTCCTGTTTTCTAACTCTTTAAGGGAAAAAAAAAGTCAGAAAACAGGAAGTACCCTGTTCTCCATGATAACTTTAAGAATAATAAAATAATAAATGTAAATTACAAACTTGCTTTGTATCACATCTACTTTTGGTTGAGATTTTGAAACTTATAACGACAGTGACACAGGGTGTAAAAGAAAAAAAGCCCAAAAATGTTTGTTTGTTTTTAAGACTATAACAAAAAATCCCCTCCATACTAAAAATAAACATAGCTGTTATTGCCTCATGCAAAAATTTCCAAACTATCAAAAAGTTATTAAAGGCACACAGCAATCAGCATTAAAAAATATACTTAATGCCAGAATTGTTAATTTATTTATTTATTTATTTATTTATTTGCAGATCACATCCCACCAAAAAACAAAGAAAGGAGGAAACCCCTGACATTTTAGTAATAATAATAATAATAATAATAATAATAATAATAATCTTTAATAAGCTTTGTTTAAATGCTAATCAAATTTGGTAATTTGTATATCTTTTTTTTACATTTTAACATTGACTGGCAGTGGTTAGGGGTGACACAGCCCCTCTGCTGCCACCAATGGCTGTGTCAAGAACTGCAGGGCTGCTAAAGCTCTGGTCCCAGTGCAGTTGCATATCATTAGCAATACTGAGCCTCCCCTGATGTTCATATAGTACATTAGCATTAGAGCAGACATTACACTGGGATAAGCTGTCTGTGTCAGTGGCACTGCAGCCTCCCCT